>NC_032017.1:858689-875219 GCF_001865875.1 Lupinus angustifolius | reverse complement strand
TTCAACAAACACTTCTTCTTGAATGTAGCCGTTGAGGAAAGCACTCTTTACGTCCATTTGATATAACTGAAAATTCAAAGAGCAGGCATATGTAAGTAATAGCCTAATAGCTTTAAGTCTAGCAACCGGAGCGAATGTCTCATCAAAATCTATAGCTTTTCTTCCTGATTGTATCCTTAGGCTACTAGTCTAGCTTTATTTCTAACTATAATACCATTTTCATCAGATTTATTACGAAATACCCATCGAGTTCCAATAACATGCCTGTTTTTCGGTCTAGGAACAAGTTCCCAAACTTCATTTCTCTCAAACTTATTTAATTCTTCTTGCATAGCAAGAATCCAGTGTTCATCCTCGATTACTTCATCAATCTTGGAGGGCTCTATTTGAGAGACGAAGACCAAGTTTAGACATGGTTTATCAAGCATTCGTCGGGTAGTGATACTTGTATTTAATTCAGTAATAATGTTGTCAATGGGATGGTATCGATGAGTTATCCATTCTTATGGTAACTCTGAATGAATATGTTCCTCTTGAGAGAGTAGATTATCGTTCAGTTTCAAATGCTCAGTATCAGTTGTAGGTTCAATAATAGAAATTTCATTTGAAGAAGAACTTGGCAATTCCTCCTCATCAGGAGTTAACCCATCCTTTATCTCAGGATTGGTTTCATCAAAAGATACATGAACAGATTCTTCCATGGCTAGAGTTCTTTTATTAATAATTCGATAAGTTGTACTCATAAGAGAGTAGCCTAGGAAGATTCTTTCGTCAGCTTTTGCATCAAGTTTACCTAAGTTATCCTTACCATTATTTAAAACAAAGTATTTAAAACTAAATACATGCAAATGAGAAATGTTTGGTTTTCTACTTTTAAAGAGTTCATAGGGGGTTTTCTTAAGAATTGGTCTTATAAGAACTCGGTTTGAAACATAACATGCAATACTTACTGCATTAGCCTAGAAATATTTTGGGAGGTTTGTTTCATTTAACATTATTCGAGCCAGTTCTTCTAAAGACCGATTCTTTCTCTCTACAACACCACTTTGTTATCCCCCATGATCACTTCTTATAGCAGCGATTTTTAGTGATTTTTCATTTTGAACTCTTTTAGTGTAAATGCTAATGGCTTTGAATGCCTCATTTTTATGAACTAAGAATAGAGTCCAAGTGTATCTCGAAAAATCGTCTACTATAACAAGAGCATAGTAGTTACCACCATAATTTTTTGTCCTTGAGGGGCCAAATAAGTCCATGTGTAGTAACTGCAATGGTCTGTTGGAAGAAACCATATGCTTAAGTTTAAAAGAAGTTTTTGTTTGTTTATCCAGTTGACAAGTACTACATAGTTTTTCTTTAACAAATTTCATTTTAGGTAAACCAACAACTAAGTCTTTTTTAATCAGTTTATTCAAATGGTCCATATGTATATGAGCAATTCTCCTATGTCAAAGTCATGCATCATGATTATCATTTACAACTAAACATGTTATTGGTAAGGAAGAGTCTATGTCAATCATATATATATTATTTATCCTCTTATCAATGAGTTTAGAGTTTTAAGAGTTCTTACTTTCAATGATGAACTTATCTGGGTAGAATGTCACATGGAAGCCTTTGTTGCATAATTGACTTATGTTTTGAATATTGTGCTTGAGCCCTTCAACATATAATACACCTTCTATGGTTGTTGAGGGTGGCTTGCCAATTCTACCAACTCCAAGAATTTTTCCTTTGTTATTATCACCATAAGTGACATAACCTTTGTCCCTTGGAGTGAGGACATAGAACTTGTTTCTATCGCTCGTCATGTGTTTTGAGCAGCCGCTGTCCAAGTACCATAAGTTGCAGGCGACTTTCAAGTTCAAGTCACTATTTGATAGAACCTTACCAAGAGCAAGAAGGTGATTTGTGAGATGAGTAAATCTCTTTTGAAGATCCAGAATCTTCTCTCCAGGTTTCATACGAAACATTTCGTATTCGTGGGAAAGAGTGTTGAGTCTAGACCTTTTTACCTCCTCTATTCCTTCATGTGTAGTCTCTAGAGTGTCCCACATTTTTTAGCAGATTTGCAGTTTGATACTCTAAAGAACTCATTAATGCCAAGAGCTGAAGTAAGGATGTTCTTTGCCTTGAGATCATACTCCACCTTCTTCTTATCTTCATCATTCCATGAAGATTTGGGCTTTATTTCCCTTACACTATTCACAACAATAAAGGGTTGATATGGTCCTTCTTCAATTGCATTCTATATATCTAAGTCTTGAGATTCTATGAAGATTCTCATTCTGATTTTCCAGAAATCATAGCACTCTCCAACAAAGCTTGGAGGCGGTTGATATTGGAACCTTCTCCTAGGAATGATCTTGAGGTCATCTTCAATATAGGATCAAACTTGAGAATAACTTGTTCAAAAAATTGCTCTGGTGCCAATTGTAAGAATGAGATTGTAACTAAGATGGGGTGAATTAGTTGACTTAAAAATTATGGCCATTTTTCTGCAATATCAAGAGTATGAAATGTAATATCACTTACAATCCAATAACTCTCTTGTATAGTAAGTAATATTGTTCAATAGGTTTGTAAAACTTTGAAACAATTACTTCAAGTAACTCAGAAAAATTCTCTTTTGAAAGTTTAAGAACGAAGTGTAAAAGTAAAGAAAAATAGTGAGAGAATTTTTCAGAATCGTGTGAGAGTTGTATGAAAGTTGTGTGTTGTGATTATGAGTTTCATTACATTTATATAGGTTTTCCAACCAGCCAAGATGTCTCTTTGAAATGATAGGGATTGATTGGAATGAAACCATGTCTTTTGGGTTGAAACTCATTCACTTTGAATTTGAAAATCTGATGCAACAGCTATCGGTAACCAGTTACAGCATTGAGTAATCGGTTACCCAAATTTCTGTCCAACAATGAATTAAAATTCACTTAGAGTAATCAGTTACTCATATTAGAGTAATCAGTTACTCAAGAACGTTGAAACTTGAGTAATCTGTTATCCAAAGTTCAGTAATAGATTACTCAGTTTAGTTTTTGTTGGATAACTGATTTCTCACTCATGTAACCTATTACTCTGATTTCAGTAACTTGTTACACAGTATTTTGAAAATTATTTTATTTAAACTTGAAGTGTTTCAATTTTCTTTAAAAATATTTTGAGCAATAATATTATTATATATTTAAGAGTATAGGATAGAAGTGCCAATTTAGACTTAGACTAAAAGTCTTGAATATCTTGAAGCTTGAATCCTCATTGGCTTCATAAGTATTCTTCATTTTCTTCTTTTTGGTGATGTTAATGTTTTCATCAAAACCGTGCTAAGGTCAGGAGCAAAAATCTTCTTCATATCCCTTACTAGAAGGACATGATTTTGTTTGTCCCGTACTAACTTTGTTAATTAGTTATCCTATGTTTATCATCCATTTAGGTGGATGATTGCTCTTTTCTAAATTGTTCTCAGTATGATTTGATTTTTTTTATTAAGAAAGATGAAAATGATAAAGGCTTTGTTGGCACTAACGTTTAAGGTCTGCGATATATGTAGCAAAATGCAAATTCATGCAAATTTTGGATCATGATAGTAGTGTTTGCTCTGTGCTTACAGGCGAACAATATATAGGTTCTTCTTTTGTTATATATTATTTTCTCCTTTGGTATTTTGAATGGTGCTACAAATTTGTATGATCAATAATCTACATTTATTAATAAGATTGGCTTGTAGATAATCTTCAACCTTTAAATGCAGCTTTGAAACACCAAAGCTGCAAATGGTTACAACAAGTGGGTCTAACAATCGTGAGCAAGTGGTTACAGAAAAGGATTCCAAATGATTTAAATGTTAAGAAGTTGAGTCTATTGTTGTGTTAATTATTTTTCCTATTAACCTTATCTTTGATGGCTATATAGTCAGCATATTCTACACTATGAATATTATATATCAAAATAAATGTAATGATTTACTATTACGTACTTTTGCTATAAATTAATATTTCAAATCTCTAAGTTGAGTTTGTATTGTAGACAACTTATGAATGACTACTTGTATTTGTCATTTTATTTTAACAAGTTATCACATAATTTACTAATATATATCTTTAAACATACTTTTAAACATGTGAACAATAAAATTGTTACTTAATACACGGGTAACATGTGTGTTCTGAAATAATAAAATTGAACAAAATTGAGCATTTTTACTTGTTATAACTAGAATAATTGAAAATTGAATAATTAACAATAATAATATTTACTAAAAGTAGAAAAATACTTGGTATTATGAGTGGGAAATTGGTCGATCCTCTTGATATTATTTTCCATTTTTTTCATTCCCACTCATTTGATGATCATCAATTTTTAAAGAAAATTAAATATTTGAATACATAGATAAATTATTTAAGGGTTAATATTTTGTAAATTTCCTTTGACTAATTTATCTATGTATACTAATTGCACATTTGAAAACATAGATAAACTTCCTCAAAATTGCACTACGATTACACTAATTTTTTTAAAAGAGGTCTTCTTGATTTCCTGATCTCTATTTTCTTTCAAATTCACATCATTTGAAGATCATTAATTTATTAACCAAAATTTAATAAATCATTCGCATGTAAAAATCATTTAAAGATTCAAATCCTATTCAATTACTAAGAAAATAGAGGATATTAAGTGAAATTTTTCATGTGACAAATCTCAGAAATAAATTTATTTTAAATGTATTAACCAAAAAATTGTATTGGAAAGTGGTTTATTTAATGAAGTAAGATAGTTCTTTTACTATCCAATGCAATGTTTTCTTCTTTAATGATATTTTAATCTTTAACCTTAGGAAAAGGATTAACAAAATATATATTTATTGTTGATTCTTTGTTTATTGGTTGGTGGTAAGTCGGCAACTTCAGACACTCTTACTCTATGAGAGTGGGTTAAAATATTATTACTCATCTGATCCATGAAGTCTATCTTGACTAGTGTATGTCTCCATGACATAACTAGAACTTTTGGGCCTTCTTAATGGATGCTGATCAATGAATAAAAAAGTAACAAACTTAGGGTGTGTTTGCTTTGACCATTTTCTGTTTTCATTTTCAATGAAATCAGAAAATGAGAGTGAAAACATGTTTGTTGTGTTGTTTTCATTTCATATTTTTGAAAACATGAGCTTCATTTCCGGAAATTTTAAAAATGAGAAATTTTGAAAATGAAAAAATATCATTTCCAATATTTTCAATAATAAGACAATGACATTTTATTGAAAATTTTAAGACTTTTATTACTCCATTCGATCTATATCTTTTGATGTTTTAACATTTTCATGTTATTCCAAATCTTTTGATGTTTTGAAAACTCAATATACATTTATATTTTACTTTCCAATTATACTCTTATTTATTACTAATATTTTCTCCACATGTTTCTTCATTTCATTTTTAATCCAGTTTTTTATGTGTATTAAATGTGACTATTTTAGTCAAATTTTATTGAATTTTTACTTCATTTAATATTTTTTGAACCTATGTGCATAACCTTAAACATCAAAAGATGTGGAATGAGGGGAATATTATTTTCAATTATTCTCTTTACTAATCAACAAAATGCTGAAATCAAAATTGATGAGGGCATCCCTTGTCCTTACTATCACACATCTTCATAATAAAAATTTATTTCTTTATCTCTCAACATAACAACTTTTCTACGTCTCTCTTATGATATTGTTGAAATAGTTCGATGATGATTATGATAATACATGATTTTGTGATGAAAATTGACGCCTCTTGATGTTATTGCAACCTTAATTAAATAGTATAGCACTTGCACGTTAGTAATTTTATTTTAATTTTACCTTTTTTGGAGAGCATTTGCAACTGCATGATGCTCATTATGAATTTTCACACGCTTTTGTAATAGCAAATGACCAAGTCCAACAACTAAAAATGTTCAACGTATTATTGACATAAAATACATTAGAAAGAAAATGCAAGTATCAAATATGTAGACATTCTATAAAATCATTGGTTTGACTACTTTAGTGATTAAAATTTATAATTGGATTCATTGCAAGAGTAATTATTATGGTTTATAAAGTTTAGAGTGATAGTTATGAAAATGAAAATGATAATAACAAACATATTTTCAGGAAATGAAAACATAGAAATGAAAGTTGTTTCTTAAAAATGAAAATAGGAAATAGAAATAGAAAATATTTCCCAAAACCAAACACACCCTTAACATTTCACTGAAAGTTTATGGTCTTATTGACGAGTGTTGCACAACTTTACTTAAAAATGGAATAAAATAAGAATTTTGTTGGAGTGTAAAATTTAAAAATATAAATATAAATGTTTGATTTGGTTTTGGAAAGTATTTTCCATAGATGGAGTACTTTTCACGTTTTTAGAAATGTTCATAATTCAAGTCTGGCAGCTCATTTTATTAGTATTTAAAATGCTATAAAAGTTAAGTTTTTTGATCAACTTATAGATGTGCCATGTAAGAGCTAAACAATTTTTTCTTCAAATTTACGTTTATCAAATTTCAATTTTCTAAAATAACTACAGTTTTATCAATCTCGACCCTTATTTTATTGCACAACCTTACGAGCCACCTCTCACATGTTCCTACCCACTAGATTTAAGTGGATTGCATCGGCCATTACCAGCCTAAAATGCCAACGTGTTGACCAATAAAAAAAACTAAAATCCAAGATCTGGATCGGCCCATCAAATGCCCAAGAAGATCCAGAGTTTGTTCCTACCCACAAGGACAGAAACTTTTATAGGCTCGGATACAAGTAGGAATGACAATGGGGCAGATCGGGTCGGCTTTTTATGTTTACCCAACCTCGAAACCAAAATCCAAAACCCGAACCTGAAATCCAAAATCCGAACCTGAAATCCAAAACCCGAACCCGAAATCCAAAACCCGAACCCAAACTCGGCAAGGTTGAAATTAACAATATCATCCCTGAATCCGTCGAGTTTCAGGTAACCCGAACCCGACGGTGAACCCGAAAAAATAGTTCAAAATTGGTACCTTGTGTTTAAAATTGATTACTGTTTTTTGCACAATACATATGTTTCAGCTTTTGAGAACAATGCTTGTATTATTGGGAAATGATAGCAAAGTAAGGAAATACATACTACATCAGTTTGTACTGCATCTGAATATAGTATTAACATGCTCAAGAAACGATATAATGAAAAGAGTTGAGTCAAGTTTGCGCTGTAGGAGGTCTTGGGATTAAAAATCTATTCCTTTTTAACTTAGCTCTGTTAGGTAAATGGAGATGGAGATTGTTGTTTGAGGGAAACTCTCTTTGGGTGAAAGTGTTAAAGTCGAGGTATGGGGATGGGTTTTTAAGGTGTACAGGGGATGATGACTTAGAGTGCTTTAGGAGGGGTTCTGCTTGGTGGAGAGAATTAGGGAATCTTAGTCAAAACAGAGAAGGAGTAGGTTGTGGTTCGATAAATGATGGTATCCGTAGATCTTTAGGTTGTGGCTCTTCTATAAAATTATGGACTGATTTATGGGTGGGGAGTGATACTCTCAAAAGTTCCTTTCCCATATTATTTCAGGTGGCTTTGGACAAAGAGGCAACTGTTATTTCCTTGGGTGCATGGAATAACGGGGTTTGGTTGTGGATTTTGAGATGAGAAGGACCTTATTCTCCTGGGAGATGAAGAATCTTGAAGAACTCCTTAGAAAAATCCATGGAATTGTGCCTAAACAACACTCTGATGACTCTTGGAATTGGATTCATGATACGAATGGAAAATACTTGGTTAGGAATGCTTATCAAACTCTACAAAAAGTGGATGGAAGTTGTGGTCTTGCCTTCTTCAAAAGACTATGGGCTTGTAATGCTCCGGCAAAGATGAAATGCCTAGTGTGGAAAATTGCCTTGGATGGGTTATCAACTAGAGTGAATCTTTCTCGTAGAAGTGGACTAATTGCTCACGACACCCTTCTTTGCTCTCTTTGTGGTAAGGTGGAGGAATCTACTAGTCATTTGTTCTTCTCTTGTTCTGTATCTTATCTTGTTTGGCAACAACTCTATTCCTGCTTTAGGCTATCCTCCATTATTCATTATGACGTCATGTCTTCTTTTGTTATCCATGAAAGTGCTCTATGGTTGGAGAATAAGAAACAAAAATGGTGGATGACAGTTTGGTTTGTCACAATTTGGACTGTTTGGCACATTATGAACAAAACTATTTTTGATAATAAGATGTTCCAAGTAGATGAGGTGATGGAGCTTATTTTTATGCACTCTTGGAGCATCCTTAATGCTCGCTTTCCTCTTTTTTCTTATTCACTTGTTGATTGGGTGAGACACCCATCAAATTGTCTCTCGCTTTATTAATTTAGAGATTATGTGGATAGGAGTACCACTTGTTCTCCTAATTTCTTTATCTCTTGATTAATAATATTTTCATTGCTGATAAAAAAAAACGTTTGCTCTGCAATCCACTTTTTATCCCAATACCAATACTCAAAAGCATACAATAACTTAGACCCTGAATATGCTAGATAAAGAGTGTTGCAATGTTTCTATTTAGAGAACCTTATATAGGACAATATAGGTGTTCTCTATTATCATGTATGTGGCGTAAGATTATGTACCAAGGAAATAGCAATTGTTCGAAAGTCAGCAGTAATATGATATCCCTTATTTGGATGAATTCACCTTCTGCTTGATTTGGAGTTAATTGAATATGAGCAAAAAATGATGGCTCCAGTTGATAATAGAAATGTTTTGTCAAATGAGTTTGGGACGGGTTCGGGGTAAGGTATCAACTGTACCAAACCCAAACCCGAAATTTGAGATTGGGTTTCACCCGAGCTCGAACCCAATCATAATGGATTTTTCCGATAAATTCGGGTTGGGTTCGGACGGGTACCCGCGAATTCGGTTTTTATTACTATCTCTAGACACAAGGTTGCAATACTGATTGATTGATAGGAGCATGACCTCAACCATTGTATCATTGGATCTTCCTTTAGAGCAAAAAATGTCATCCCATATAAATAGAGAATGTCATTTTAATATGAAGTACATTTGATACATTCTGTTGGGATTGCTTGAAATATGTTATTGTATTAGTCCCACATTATCTAGTATCATAATATAGTAGAATATCAATGTTATATATTGGACTCAGGTCCCTTGTTGTAATGTGCACCAGATATAAGCATCAAATAGAAACCCCCCATGGGCAGGTGGGCCCATGGGTGTGCTAGGGTTTGTAATCTTTATTCTCTAATGATATCTTGGTAGCCGCTCATCTCTCCCGGGGACGTAGGCACAATTAGCTGAACCCCTTTAACAAATTATCTTGTTTCTTCTCTTCTATTTATTCTATGCCTTTATTTGATTGCTTGTGGCCAACGCTGCGCAACGATCGCTTCCGCTGCACCAACAATTGGTATTAGAGCGATGGTTCGGCTGGGGCATGGTGGACTTAAGGGGGAGCGGACCGGAAAGTGTATGGTACCCACACTTGAGGGGAAGATTATTGGGTTTATTCAAGTGTGAAGTCTCACATTGGATATGTGTGGAGGAGTGAAAGAGTTTATAAGTAGGAAAGGCCCATGGAACTAATGCCTTAAGGTTTTGGTTCAAGACGTGGTGTCTCACTTGTGACTCTTAACTCTTCCCATACCCATGTAACAATGGAACTCCCTGGTGGTTGGAGGCTCCTCGATTGTAGTCTGGTCCAACAAGTGGTATCAGAGCCAATTGGTAGTTGGCTCTTAACCCAGACGTCAGATAATGGCTAAAGAGGGTGAAGGCATGATGGCTAGACAAGGTGCATCAAAGGTAATGGCAAAGATAGAGTAGATGATTTGAAGGAGGAGGAAACATGGCAGAATTGTGGTGTGGGCGATGTATGTGTTGATCCAGAACCCCATAAGTTCATGTATTGGGTTAGATCAAGGTAGAGATAGGGACTCATATTGTTGAGTTTGACCTAGAGACAGGTGCTGACAATATATCTAGATGTTGAGAGAATGTTCTCATTTGAGATGAGAAGTGGAATATCCTAATGGTGTGTCTCAGACGTCATAGTGAAGGATGTTGATTGTTAGCAAATCCACAAAAGCATAGAGGTGTTGACCGACTTTGATGTGGGGGTAACATGGGCATTGACTTTGATGCAAGTTGTAACACGAGCATTAGTAGAGATGCAAGGGTGTGACATGGGCATTGGATGGATTAAAGGATATTACATAGACATTAGTTAGCATTGATGCAATGTGTGTGTTGTGGGTATACTCCTTATGGTGGAGTATTATAGTTATTTTGAACTAGGATTGTTTGAGTAGACAATGGTGGTAGCGGTTGAGGTTTTCTAAGGAAACTCCAAGGTTCAGTTTGACTGAGAATTGAAGAGAGGACGATTGTTGGTGAAATTTTGTGTAGAAGTTCCATTATATCGAAAGACTTCCTAGCAATAGGTGGCTAAGCGGCATGTTCCATTTGATGGCGGCACGGGAAGCTGCACTACAAGTTTAGAGAGATAGGCTCTTGGTAACATCGTCAAGGATACTCAGAAGGTCTATGCTGGAGGTGAGCAGTTAAAGAGAATTAGACATTGAGCAAGGTGGAGTCATATATTCGCTAAGGTGGAGATTCTTGTGTAGATTTCCTAAGGAGCAAGATATTCGTCTATTTCAATCAAGGTGGAGATTGTTGGGATTGTTTGAAATATGTTATTGAATTAGTCCCACATTGTCTAGTATCAAAATATAATAGAATATCAATGTTATATATTGGACTCAGGTCCCTTGTTGTAATGTGCACCAGATATAAGCACAAAAAAGAAACACCTCATGGGCAGGTGGGTCCATGGGTGTGCTAGGGTTTGTAATCTTTATTCTCTAATGATATATTGGTAGCCGCTCAGCGCTCCCGATGACGTAGGCACAATTGGTCGAACCCCTTTAACAAATTCTATTGTTTCTTCTCTTCTATTTATTATAAGTCTTTATTTGATTGCTTGTGGCCAACGCTGCGCAATGATCGCTTCCGCTGCAACAACATATTCTAACCATCTTATCTTAACATTAGCCTTGACTTCTCTCTACACTTTTTGTCTATATATCGCCCACTATAAAATCTAGTTTCAGTATGAGAGTCCATTTTCAGTTACCCACCCTAGGTGCTCCAAGGTCGATCAACCACTACTTGAATGGTAACTTCAATCGGTTCAACCCAACCACGTCATAATCAGTATAAACCTATAGCTCCGGGATATAATTATAAATGAAGTCCATCATAATTAGTATAAATACATGAGACCATTTCAATAGGAAGTATATTCGACACATTCTATTCATCTTCTTGTTTTGACTTTAGCTATGACTTTTCTCTACAATTTCTCTCTATATATTGCCATCGATAAATGTTGGTTTGAACATCATAGTTCATTTTCAGGTACCCACCTCAGGCACTCCCAGGTCGGTCAATCATCAGTTTGGGATATTTCAACCATTTGAAGATCAACTTCTTCATGGTTTAACCGAGCAACAATAACACTGCATTGTTATCCTTACACCACACTTAAAATATCTTTAATCAACAAAACATAAGATGTGAGTAATCACATGAGAACACACAACCTACTATGTGAGAAAGATGGAGGAAATTCCTATAATTTGAGGATGCACAGAAAATTCAAAAATTTCTTCCGATAAAAAAAAGAGAAAATTAACCGGAACATAAGACCATGCTCTTAATATACCTAGTTACAACCCGGTCACTAGCCCAACTATAACCCTCCCATTATAACTTATGAAACTATTTTAGTTGGCCACAAGCAGCGTATACAGTTTGATCCAGTTGACCAATGTGGTCCACCAGCTGACTAAACATGGTTGTCATTTGGTTAATATGACTTCCAATTAGCCGCTAATGCCCATCTATCGGCCTCGACCGCTAGTTGGCCAATGATACCCACCATCTAATAAATGAGTTCAAAATCAACCAAGAAGAACACAAATTTAGCCAATTAAGTCATAAATTCGTCTTACTGACCATTTAGATCTAAGATCTGACTACTAGCCAATGAGGTCCAAAATATATGGTCATGAGGTTAAATATTTGCCCACAAGCTGACCCATAATGTCTATTAGCCAACAAAGATTAGCCATTTGAGGAAAGTTTCAAATCCCAACAAAATTCGGACGAAATGAAACATGGCCCCCACTTAGAAAGGTCATATAAAGTTACTTCTAGAATGGAGGCATGAAATCCAGTTAATCAGGAAGTTCCGTTCCCCAAGAAAGTCTTGAAAAGTCGTCTTCCATTTAAATTGTATGTAAAATATTATTTCCAATACTTGTATAAAATTAACATGTTATGCAGCTGACTCTAAACTCATAATATAAAATGGTCCTCAAAAGATTTGAAGAAGGCAAAAATATTTTTAAATAACTTACACTGCTCAGGTACAACATTGGACAAGCAAAGTGTCGACATGAATTATATTAGAAAAAGATCATGAGAGCTCATGCACAAAAAGGTTTCTCCTTGTAATTTTCAAAAAGGAGAATTTGTACTGAAGAAGATCTTGCGTATTCATAAGGATAACGGGGTAAAATGGATCCCTAACTATGAGTGGCTCTATATAGTGAAGAAAGCTTTCTCGAGTGGAGCTCAGATTATAAATAACATGGATGGAGATGATTTACACCTTTCCGTGAACTCGGATGTTGTAAATGAGTAGTATGCTTTTGAATATGTCCAAAAAACAAACAAAAATGGTTATTTGAATAAGTATATTTTTGCATGGATCATATTCACTTTTCATTTCTTTCTGTGGATGTGAAGGAGGATGATATAAATAAAACTCGTATAGTGTGAATTACGAGACAAGTTTTTATAATGAAACAAGGCTCATTTGCTCTTCCTAAATACTAATGAAAATATATCTAGTTACCCGATTGAGCCAAGATAGTGTGAAAGTATATAATTTCTAAAATTCCCATAAGAACATTAATAGCTCGGGTAGGATAATCTTCCAGCAATTCCTCTTTATATGTAACTACTAATAGCACCAATCAAAAGAATCTAGAAGCACCAAAAAAAGAAAATAAATAAAATTTCTTAGTTAGAACCCCATTCAGTATCTTAGACAAAAGTTAGGATGAGGAAAAGGACCTCAAAAAAATATTTTTTCAATCTTCAAGGGAGCGTGATGCAAATTAAGAAATCCCATTAGTAGTTGGATGTGAGGAAATAAAATGTTGGAACTAGGACAATGGAGAGAAAACATATGGTTGGAAATCAAACATTATATCTTTAGAAAACAAAAGTACAATAAACTAGACTCTGATACAAGCTTGGCAAGTCCTTGTTGAAGATTGATTTGTTTTAGATACACATGAGGGTAATAATAAACTGATTTTAAACAAATATATTTAAAGGCATTTATTTTCAAACATTATTTATATAGTGCGATATTTGCATAAATAGCTCTTATAAAAACAGAATTCAAAACATGTTAGATCAAAAATCCAAAAGGACGACCTAAGCAAAATTTAAAGATAATAAATAAGCTTATGATGTAAAGGTCAGATTCCTCCACCCTAGTCAAGAAACTGGGGTAGTTTTGGATGGTTCGCACAATTGATTAAAGGTTGATTTCACTCATCCTGCTCAAGAAACTAGGACAATTTTTTGATGTTTTCCATGATTGATCCAAAATTCAAATTATCATTTTGGAGGTCTAAGATTGACAAGACCTTGGGACTTTAAGATGGAAAACTAACATGGCTCGTTATCATGGAAAGCTAAAATAAATATTGAACAAATTAGGCTTATACTTCATTTTTTATCTTCTTGCATGCATTAGAAATTTCTATTTTCTAATATAATTTTATTTTTAGTAAACTTGTACCGACTACTGGAAACATGAGAAATGCTTAGAAAGGGACTGAGTAACCAAAATTTCATCATCAGGTAGGTACACTACAACAATGTCACGAACAAAGGCAAGACAAGCTTCAATGTTGTTTGAAAAGACGAGTGTCAAGGGTGATGAAAGTAATTGTGATGTTGACATGAACATTTTTCACATACGAGCTTTGAAGTTTAATACTATTTGTTCAATGCATATTCGCATTCATACATTAATCAATAAGGAGTTTCATGAATTACATAACATATTCTCAAACAACCATATCAATACATCATTTAGTCACATTAAGTGTAAAAATCTATTGTTTCCAAGTCCTCATACCTGACGTAGTTTTAAAAAGTATTCTTTCTAGGTCCTCATGCCTAATGCTTTTAAAAATCCATGCTTTTAGGGTTAGTACCCTTGATGTGCTTTTAAAACTTTCATATTTTATAGGTTAAATATCCTTGATGTGCATTATAAAATTTATGCTTTCTAGGTCTAATACACTTTATGTGCATTTTAAATTCAGGGTTTCTAGGTCTCGTGTCCTCAATGTGTTTTTCGAAATTTATTCTTTCCAAGTTTAACTTCCTTAATATGAATTTTAATTTCATGCTTTCTAGGTCTCCTACCAATAAGACATTTTAAAAACATCTATGCTTTCCAGATCCTATATCTGGCACATTCAACCAACTTCCGACATTATCTTGATTAGCATTATTGACAGTTTCTTTTCTTGTGCTCAAGTTCCAACAATACGTTGTCATACGTTCTTGATTGTTTTCAACTGTATTCCTAACTTCCAGAAGCACTCTGACCTGCATTATTGATTGTTTTTATTTTGGCGTCCTAGTTCAAACAGTACCCCAACTGACTTTCTTTATTGTTTTTATTCACATTACCATGTTATAGTAATACCCCGACTTACACTCTTGGTTGCTTTTATTCTTTCTCCCAAGTTCTAGAAGTACCTTCACATGCCTTCTTGGTTGTTTTTATTCTCGTTCTCATGTTCTAGGAGTAACCTGACTAGTGTTCTTATTTGTCTTTATTCTTGTTCAGGAGTTCTTACAATACTTTGAACTATGTTATTGGTTGTCTTTATTCTTGTTCCCAGGGTATGATGGTACTCGGACCTTCGTTCTTGTGTACTTTTATTCTTGTACCGAAGCTTGAGTAGTAACCAAACATGTATTCTTGATTGTTTTTGTTCTTGTTCACAAGTTCTATCAGTACCCCGACCTATGTTATTGGTTGATGTTATTCTTATTCCAAAGTTTTTATAGTACCTCAACCAACATTATTAGTTGTTTTTGTTATTGTTTCTAAGTTACAGTAGTACCTTGACCTACATTCTTGGCCTATTACCTTGAAATCCAAGAAAAGTCAATCTTAAAAACTTGATATCAAGTAAGATATTGGTACACATTTAGATGATGAAGCATTGTGACGTAGATTCTTTATATCACAATAAAATTAGCACTCATTTTTTTACTAGCTAATATAACACCCAAACTTTTCTTTGTTTGTTATCCATTAAGCAACAAGTAAAGAAAGATAGTTATGAGCACCAAAGTTTGTCAGACCTATTTTAAATATTAGAGCGAGAGAGATAAAAAAAAGAGAAGAAAAGTATCTAGCTAGGAAAAATGATAACTTTTATGATTTTATGAAGTCAAAAAATTACTTTACCCATTTATAGGTGTTGCAATAATTTGTATGATGTTATAAAGTCGGTTAAGGTTTTTACCCAACTATAGGTATTTGGTCATTTCTATGTGAAATAAGGGGATTTGGGTCTTTTCCACATTCAAAGTAAATTTTTAGAACAAATAAGGATGTTATAGTGATTTTACCCAAAAAAAAACTGACACTTTATTTAAATATAATAAAGTGAAGATGACCAAAAGAATAATTTAAAAAATTAATGATTTCTTAAAAACTAAGAAATAAATTCTATGAAATAATAAACTCTCTCAATTTTTTAAATAAGAATATATTAAATCCGGTCATTATTTAAAAATGGATAATAAATCCTCCCATTAATTAAAATATAATATATTTCATATCTCAATGCCTCACATTTTTAGTTATAAATAGATTTATTAGTGTCTACTTGAAATACGCGAAAAATATACAGAAAATGATCTCAAAATTTGTGCATCATTAATTGAGGTAGTCGTCGGGACTTGAATTCAGCTACATGGTTTTATGTGCACTATGTTTTAGCCACCAAACAAGTGGCAGAGCCTAATTGACACAGCTTCATCATTTTTCGCACATCCATATGTTGGTGCCACCAGGTTTCAACAAACACGACACATCATTTGATTGAGTTGTCTTGCAGGTTGTGCCCTAAGCCTCAGACACCAACACACATATCACGAGCCCATTTTTTGCCACCACTGCTCCTACCTCCTATCGGCCCATAGAGAGTCATTGTTGCTACAAATCACACTCTACTTTTTGTAACCGACACATGCTTCCTTTTTTTCTATTTGCTTATTTATTTTTTCATTTCCATAATTGTCGCTACCCCTTTTTATGGATGCGATGAGAAACATGCAATTAAATGCAATGGAGTCGCCATCGATGTTTTTTAGAGGGAAAACATGAAAAA
>NC_032017.1:858120-858589 GCF_001865875.1 Lupinus angustifolius | reverse complement strand
GAACCAGCCCCACAGTGCACTATCTCTTATTGATTAAATTTAGAAAATGCCAATTCAAGATAATGCGACAGAGAACTGGTCTCATAGTGCACTATCTCTTATTGATTTAATTTAGAAAATGTCAATTCAAGATAATGCGACAGAGAACTAGTCTCATAGTGCACTATCTCTTATTGATTTAATTTAGAAAATGTCAATTCAAGATAATGCGACAGGGAACTAGTCCCATAGTGCACTATCTCTTATTGATTTAATTTAGAAAACGTCAATTCAAGATAATGCGACAGAGAACTAGTCCCATAGTGCACTATCTCTTATTGATTTAATTTAGAAAATGTCAATTCAAGATAATGCGACAGAGAACTAGTCTCATAGTGCACTATCTCTTATTGATTTAATTTAGAAAATGTCAATTCAAGATAATGCGACAGGGAACTAGTCCCATAGTGCACTATCTCTTATTGATTTA
>NC_032017.1:856688-858020 GCF_001865875.1 Lupinus angustifolius | reverse complement strand
CTTCCATCCCATATACCAGTGAGGACGGGGTTGCCCCAGTACTTGACCGAACGTTGGTGCGATATGCGTGCAAAGCATAGGGTAACTTTTCATGCCAATCTTTGTAGTTTTCTACCATTTTTGCAACTATCTTTTTGACATTCTTATTGGCCGCTTCAACTGCGCCGTTCATTTTTGGTCTGTACGTAGTCGAATTATGATGTTTGATCTTGAATTTCTCGCACAATCCTTTCACTTCACCACCGTTGAGATTGGTACCATTATCTGTGATTATCCTTTCAGGGATCCCGTATCTGCAAATGATCTCTTTTCGGAGGAACCTGACAAATACCTTGCGAGTGATACTACTAAATGATACAGCTTCTACCCACTTGGTGAAGTAGTCAATTGCCACTAGAATGAAACGATGACCGTTGGAAGCCTTCGGATTTATAGGTCCAATCACATCAATTCCCCACATGGAAAAGGGCCATGGAGCGACCATACACTGCAAAGGAAACGGTGGCGCATTGATTCTATCTGCGTACACTTGACACTTCTGGCACTTTCTAACATAACCCATACAATCCGCTTCCATAGTAGTCCAATAGTAGCCACACCTCAGAATTTTCCTTGCCATCATGTGACCATTTGCATGAGTTCCGCAGATCCCTTCATGTATTTCAGTCATGATCAACTGAATTTCCCTTGTATCGACGCATCTGAGGAGTGTACCATCATGACTCCTTTTGTACAACACTTCACCATTCAAGAAAAACGTCATCGCCAAACGACGAATTGTCTTTTTGTTCACATCACTTGCACCCTCTGGATACTTTCTGTGTTGGATATACCTTTTTATATCATGATACCAAGGTTCACCATCAGCCTCTAGGTTAGCGCAACAATAAGAGGGTTCATCTCGAGCGGTTACTTGAATCGGGCGGACGCTAGCCTGTACTTCTAGTTTAGTCATCACAGCTAAAGTTGCTAGAGCATCCGCAAATTGGTTCTTGTCTCGAGTCACATGGGAGAAGCAAATTTCTTCAAACTTCTCGGCTAATGAAGATAAGTATTTCTGATACGGAATGAGCTTCGTATCCTTGGTTTGCCATTCACCATTGACCTGGTAGATGATAAGCGCGGAGTCCCCGAATACCCTCAACTTTTTGACGTCCAGCTTGTATGCAAAGAGAAGTCCATTTATGCACGCTTCATATTCGGCTATGTTGTTTGTGCATTCGAAGTCTAGCTTGACTGCTACCGGGTATTGCTTACCGATTGGCGAGGTGATTACTGCCCCAATCCCGCTCCCATGCATATTAACTGCCCCGTCAAAGTACATCTCCCAAA
>NC_032017.1:854526-856588 GCF_001865875.1 Lupinus angustifolius | reverse complement strand
CCCATATATTCCACCGTCAGGGAACTCATTCAATACCTCATCCCCTCCATCTATGGGGCTTTCTGCCAATTGATCTGCGATCACTCCACCTTTGACAGATTTCTGAGTAACATATTTAACANNNATTTAACATCGAACTCAGATAACATCATCTGCCATTTCGCCATTCTTAGAGAAACATGAGGACTCTCGAAAATGTATCTCAAAGGATCCATCCGAGATACTATACAAGTAGTGTAATACAACATGTATTGCCGGAGCCTTTTGGATGCCCATACTAAAGCACAACAAGTCCTTTCTATCGTCGAGTATCGAGATTCACATTCATTAAACTTCTTGCTCAAGTAGTAGATTGCTTGCTCCTTCTTACCCGTTTCTCCATACTGTCCCAACATTGCGCCCATCGAAGTTTGCAACACCGTCACGTATAAGATTAAAGGTCGTCCTGGTGTTGGTGGTGCCAGGACAGGCGGATTTACCAAGTAAGCCTTTATTTTATCGAAAGCCTCCTGGCAATCCGTGTCCCACTCGCTTGGCTGATGCTTCTTTAACAACTTAAACATGGGCTCACAAGTGCTAGTCAGGTTGGCAATAAACCTTGCAATGTAATTCAACCTGCCCAGAAAACCTCTCACTTCTTTCTCAGTCTTTGGAGTCGGCATCTCTTGTATTGCTTCCACCTTTTTGGGGTCCACCCTTATGCCTTCCCTACTAACGACAAATCCCAACATATTCCCTGAAGACGCTCCAAATGTGCATTTCTCGGGGTTTAACTTCATCTGATATTTTCTCAGCCTTTCGAATAACCTTCGTAAGACTGTGACATGACTGTCCCCTTCTTTAGATTTGGCGATTATATCATCAACATACACCTCTACTTCCTTGTGCATCATATCATGAAATAAGGTCACCATAGCACGTTGGTATGTCGCCCCTGCATTATTTAATCCAAAAGACATAACCCTATAGCAATAGGTCCCCCACGGAGTGATAAAAGTGGTTTTCGCCTTGTCATCAGTATCCATCAGAATTTGATGATACCCCGCATACCCGTCCATGAACGAGAATTGATGACTTCGGGCCGCACTATCGACTAGAGTATCAATGTGAGGGATGGGAAAATCATCTTTCAAACTAGCCTTGTTAAGATTTCTATAGTCAACACACATCCTCAATTTCCCTCCTTTCTTGGGTACCATCACTACATTAGCCACCCATTCTGTATGTCTAGATACTTCTATGAAGCCAGATTCCAGCTGTTTTGTCACTTCTTTTTTCACCTTTAACGACAAGTCCGGACGCATCCTTCTCAGTTTTTGTTTCTTAGGCTCGGCACCCGGATATAATGGAATCTTATGTGATGCAATGTTCGGATCCAGCCCTGACATGTCCTTATAAGACCAAGCAAACACATCCATATATTCACAGAACAAATTTATCATCTCGAAACGCTCCGGGTTGTCTACCATTTTCAGCTCCTTTTTATCCTCTTCTGTCCCCATGTTGATTAATTCAACTTCTTCAGTGTTCACAACATACTCTCTTTCAACATGTTCTAACATCTTTGAGAACTTCTCCACATCTTCCTGTTCTTCATCTGATGCAACAGATTCATCATCCGGTGTCGTAGATGAATTAATTGATGGATTTTCAATTACTGTATTACTGGGAAAATTTTCCACAAGATTTAAGTACCTGTATTTATTCATGAAGTATTGGGAGATGGACAGGGAAGCAAAACAAACAAATTCATATAGAAGAAAAGGAGAAATCGGGAATGATAATGGTGAGATGCAAATTAATGACGCGAAACAATCAATAACCTTACTGCAAATTAACAAAGATAGTATCCCAAGTCACGTAAACATAAGTTCAATCAAATCTGAAAACAAAAATTACAACCCAATCGAAAATAATTACTTTAATGATACTATTTCATCCAATAGTTCAGAATGCCAATTCTTCAATGGTGTCTCGTCCTCATCGATGCGGATACAGCTGGTCCTAGGTGTGTCGTCTTCCTCTATAAAGTTGACGGAAAGATGGATGTTTCGTTCATTAA
>NC_032017.1:854133-854426 GCF_001865875.1 Lupinus angustifolius | reverse complement strand
GTTCTGCCTACTTGGGCGCCAGAGTTTTGCATTTAGGAAAATTGGACATGATGAAGAAGTCTATAGAGTATTGAAGATGCAAAAAAGATAAAGAAGAACGTTTAATACATTTCTTTCTTTCTTTCATCATTTTTTGAAGAGGGAGGAATTACAACAACTTTTTTTCTTTTCCTTCTCCCTTGTTTACAAAAAATCGATAGTTCACCCTAATCATCATCTATTATAATAACATCTTCTTCCGGATCATCTCCCTCTGAGTCCTCCTCCATGAATTCTGGCTCATTCTTTGGCTC
>NC_032017.1:852933-854033 GCF_001865875.1 Lupinus angustifolius | reverse complement strand
GGATTCATCCATCCCATAGATTCCCTCCAGTTCCTGACCCCCTGAGCTGTGTTGTTATAGTCATTGAAGTACATTCTGATCTTTGTCGGAAGACTAGCCCCGACGCTCGTGCTTTCTTGGTACACAGACTCAAAATCTTCGAGCCATTCATAGCTAAGTGTCTCCAAATGCCCCAACAAAGATACAGACCTGTGCTTCCACATCTCCTTGCATTCTTCAACTTCATACGTGATTCTCCTGGCAGCTTCCAGCTCTTTCTGTTTATCCTCCTCTTTCCAGTCGAGCTCAAGTTTCATGTTGTTGCATACAGACTGCAATTCATGTGCTCTCCGTTTGTAACATTTTGTCTGTCCTTTGGCCTTGGCCAAAGCTCCTCGGTACTCGTCCATTCTTTGTTGCACTGCCTGCAAATGTCAGACTTGCTCTATTAAATGAGAAACTTGATCTTGTCCCATGATGACTTATTGTCGACTTAATCCAAGATCTTTTTCTAGCTCTGCAATCCTCACATCTCTAAGGTGGACAGCTTTCTTGAAACTCTTCAACTCTTCTTTCAACTTAGCCCTTTTTTGTGCGTCTATTTCCTCTCTCTGGGCTTCCAATTGATCTTTTAGCCTACGGATCTCAACAGATGCTTCAGTTTTGGCTCTTTTGAGAGTAGCTGGGACATAAGCTTCCTTTTCTATTTTGAGTTCCTTCTTCAGTTTCTCGATCTCATGGTCCTTTTGTATTATTTGGATCTGAGCATCTTGTTTTTTTTCATCAATGATACGCACTTGTTCATGAAGAGTTTCAATCATGCCTTGAAGATCTTTCTCCCTCGAAGATAAATTTCCTCTCTTGGCAAGGGTGGCGAGATGACCACTTCTCCGACCCTTGATGCTCTGCAATTGTTATATTCAGGTGTACTGCGAACTCTCGCTGCTCCTCATTGTTGATCATCATCATCTTCATAGAGGCAGATGATACTCTTGGGTTCATCACTCGGCTTAATCTGCATCCGTCCAAGTTGTCACAGTACCAGCTCCAATGTGTAAAAGAAACATCCATTGGTGCTCAGTAGAGGAACATTACCGTACGAACCACACCGAATTATCATG
>NC_032017.1:852574-852833 GCF_001865875.1 Lupinus angustifolius | reverse complement strand
TATACTTTATAGAAAACCCCCATAGCTTCGAGTCCAACTGTATCAGGAGCCGATGGGAATATGAGCAATCCATATATAAGCAAGGCCAATGTAGGTTTAATTGCTGCCCAATTTTCTTGATCCATCATTTTCTGTAGGTGTCGCTCTAAGGCATTTTGCACCCAACCCTTATTATCTTTCCTCTCTATACGGTCCATGGGAGTTAGCCCAATGATCTTCTTCATCACATTGACGGGAGCTTCACCTCCAGGAATATAAA
>NC_032017.1:815070-852474 GCF_001865875.1 Lupinus angustifolius | reverse complement strand
AGTGGTACATCAGCGCAATATCGAAATGTGCACGAAGGCCCAATGACGACAAGCCAATGTACTCCTAACAATAAGTAAATAGGCCCGGTAGACGGCCGAAAGTAACCATGCATGATAGTGAAGTGTGTGAGGGAGTGTACAAACCTTGATAACTCGAATGCACCAAAACAAATAATAATCCCAGAACCTGTACAACAACAGCGAAACACAAATTCTATGTACAAGAATTATTTTCAAATAATAATAAAAAATAAAAAATCAGTAAATAATAACAAGAAAATGGAACGATAAAATTAAAATAATGATCTAAATATCCATATAATTAATCTTATAAGGCCTGACTCTCAGCATCTCCACAGTGCACTATCTCTTATTGATTTAATTTAGAAAATGCCAATTCAAGATAATGCGACAGGGAACCAGTCCCACAGTGCACCACCCCTTATTGATTTAATTTAGAAAATGTCAATTCAAGATAATGCGACAGGGAACTAGTCCCATAGTGCACTATCTCTTATTGATTTAATTTAGAAAATGTCAATTCAAGATAATGCGACAGGGAACTAGTCCCATAGTGCACTATCTCTTATTGATTTAATTTAGAAAATGTCAATTCAAGATAATGCGACAGAGAACTAGTCTCATAGTGCACTATCTCTTATTGATTTAATTTAGAAAATGTCAATTCAAGATAATGCGACAGGGAACTAGTCCCATAGTGCACTATCTCTTATTGATTTAATTTAGATTTCCTTTGTATTTCATATATATGTATGTGTATTTACTATTGAATAGACAAATAGTTATAAAACAAATAATTAATAAAATAGCAAAACATACATATAAAGAATCACATAAACAGGAACAAGGTAAAAGAATTAAATGAAGGGTTTAGGGTTAAAATCAATTTGGGGTTTAGGTTAAAATCAATTTGGGGTTTAGGTTAAAATCAATTTGGGGTTTAGGTTAAAATCAATTTGGGCTTTAGGTTAAAATCAATTTGGGGGTTTAGGTTAAAATCAATTTGGGGGTTTAGGTTAAAATCAATTTGGGGGTTTAGGTTAAAATCAATTTGGGGGTTTAGGTTAAAATCAATTTGGGGGTTTAGGTTAAAATCAATTTGGGGGTTTAGGTTAAAATCAATTTGGGGGTTTAGGTTAAAATCAATTTGGGGGTTTAGGTTAAAATCCGGCGGCGGCAGCGGCGCCACTGTCCCCTCTGGACGTGGCTGAGCACATGGAGGCTCCATAAAGGGGGCAACCACCAATACTATAAGAAGATTGGCACAAAACTGAGGTGGTGTGGGTGGCTCCCATGGCCAAACAGCCACCGTGGGTGGCGGCACACCACCACCACCCTTTTTAAACCACAAGAAACAAGCTCTTACACTTCAATGATATAAATGGCAGCAAAAAATAAACACATAAAAGTAGAGCACAAACCTTGTTTTTGTCAACTTTATGTGTGGGTGAAGAAGATGATGGCTCTTACTTCTCCTTGCTTCCTTCTTCTTTTTCTTCTAATTCTCCTTGCTTCCTTCTTATTTTTCTTGTACTTCTACTTGCCTCTTCTCTGTTCTTCCTTTTTTTTTCTAGTTCTCTCCCTTGTGTGTGTGTCTTTTTTACTATTTTTTTTAGTTTATAAGGGTAGTAAAAAATTAGGGTTAAGTTTCCCTAACTTGGTTGGGCTAGGGGAAAAAACCCATTTACCACAACCCTTCAAAATCTGATTTTTACATTTTTTTTATAACAAAAAGCCTTGGTCAAAATGAGATATTTACAATGCCCAATTGTTTTAAATCTTGTACCACTATGTCTGAGTTTCCTCGAGGCCGTAAGAGACTTCTTTACCCAAAAAACATACTCTTTTTTCTTGGAACAACAAATCCCTGGAGTGTGTGTATAATTCTTGTTGCATTTCATGTAGAAAATCTTCGAAACCAAATTGTTCCAACTTTCTGGATTAATACTACCATAGCACAAATTGAGGTGTCACAAAAAATACAACATAAGAATAAAATATAATATTTATACAATGTCAGTATAAAAATTTAGATACACACATTATATCAACCATCATTCATTTGTATTACTTTTTTTTAAAAGTCAACAATAATTAAATATGAATGGTGAATGATACAATAATAGTGTATAAAATTATACATTATCAATGTATATATTATTCTCTATCTTCCCACTAATAACGAATAACAAACTGTGCTTTAAAATTGCATCAACAACTTGGGATCTACACCCATTTGCAGCTTATACGTTTACCCCTAGATAGATTCATCAAATCTAAATATAATTCATGTTGGGTTTGGTTCACAAAGAAAAATGGAAGGAAATAAAAAGGAAGGAAAGAAAGTTGAAGAAATAAAAAGATGATGTAGAAAGGCTTACTATGCGTATCGAAGACGTCGCTCGTGAGAAAGGAAAGGCATTTTAATATTTTTTAGCAATTATCTTTTCATTATCTTTTTCAGTATCTTTTCTTTAGTATTTAAACACTTTCGGGGATGTAGTTGTTACTATTATCTTATCTTTATTAATAAAATTTGTGAGTTTTCTCTTTCTGGTGGATTTCAGAGCATTATCGGTCAGGTTTGTCGCTTGCAAACTTGGGTTTTTATTCTAGGTTTGGCGCTTGCCAATCCTCTGTGCTTCCAACTGCATCAAGTGGCATCAGAGCAGGGTTTCTCTTGTCTCTTTTCGTAGCTTGAACAACCATGTGAGATCACCTAGTCATCTGTGTTGTAATTGCAGGAAATTCGAGTTCTGAAGAAAAAGAACCTAATGAGGAATAAATGATTGACCATGGAAGACAACAATATAATCATGACTATCGGGTGAAGACTGATATTCCATTGTTTTACGAAACTATGGGAGTTGAGGAGTTTTTGGATTGGCAGTGATCAGGTTAAAGAGCGTTGTTGCTATGTGGTGGGATAAGTTTGTTATTCAGAGGCAGATGAAAGTGTCAATCAGAACTTGGCCAAGAGTGAAACAATTGATGTTGGAGTGCTTTTTACTAGAAGATTATTAGGAGATTACATAAGATGTATATCGAATGTGTTCAGGGAAAGAGAACTGTGACAGAGTATACAACTTAGTTCCTACATTTTTCTAAGAATAACGAACTGGGAGAATCAGAGAACCAGAAGGTGGCCCGATACGTAAGTGGTTTAAAGGGTTCTTTGAAGGAGAAGATGGGTTTCTAGATTGTATGGACCATAACTGAGGCATCCAGTCTAGCTTTGAAGGTTGAATTGATGGAGAAATCCCCTTGAAATTTCTCCTCTTTTAGAAGGTATACTCCCTAGGATAACTTCGAGTCAAAAACGATGATGAGAAGAACATAGAAACCAAGGATCACAACACCGGAAATAAAGGGACCAACAACTCTAGTGGTGTGCAACAGAGTAGGGCACCAATCCAGAAAATAGTTGACCCCTACGCGAAACCATCTAGTGATAAGTATTTTCGTCGCGATGGGCAAGGTTATAGATCCTATGTTTGTCCTTCTAGAAGAATTATCACCATTCTGAACGAGGAGGATGAGGATGAAGAGGAGCGCAATGAGTATGAAGGAGTTGAGTTTGCTGAAGAGGATTCAGAGGAAAGGGTAAGCTATGTGCTCCAAAGGATCATGTTATCGTCCAAGGAAAAAGGACAACAAAAGAACCTTTTTCGAACACACTGTTCTATTAAGAACAAGGTGTGTAATTTGATTGTGGATAATGGAAGTATTGAGAATCTGGTTTCCCAGAAGCTGGTAGAGTACTTAAAGTTTACAACAAAGACTTATGAGAAACTGTACACCTTGGGGTGGTTGAGTACATGTTCACAAGTTAAAGTTTCGCACACTTGCAGGGTGCCTATTTCCATTGGGAAGCGCTATAAAGAGGAAATAGTGTGTGATGTTCTGAATATGGATGTATGTCATGTTCTGCTTGGGCAACCTTGGCAGTATGATAATGATATCACATAAAGAGGAAGAGATGATGTGATGATGTTTTCTTGGGGAACACACAATATTGTTATGGTTCATGTTTTTCATTTTGATAAGATCCAAGGGAGGAAGAAGTCGAGTTTCTTGGTGATGATGTAGAGTGAAAAAGAGCTTGATGAGGCAATTAAAGAAACTGAATGTTTCTGCCTAGTGGGGATAAAAGGGTTAATGAGTGTTGTCAATGAGGAATAAACAATCGATAAGAGGTACTAGAGGTCCTAGGGGACTTCAAAGAGTTGATTGTAGATTAGTTATCAAATGATTTGCGTCCTATGCGGGATATTCAACATCAGATTGACTTGATTCCGAGTTGTAGTTTACCTAAGGCGCCTAGAGTTAGTGTAGCGACTAAGACTACTAGGCAGAAGGATAAGCTGAAGGCTACTAGGCAAAAGAATAAGGTTGTCGCTGACAAACACAAGAGAGTTAAAGTTTTCAATGTGGGAGACAATGTGATGGTGTTTTTACGAAAGGAAATGTTTCTAGTTGGTACTTACAACAAGTTGCAACAACACAAGTATGGTCCCTTCAAGGTGACTCGAAAGATCAATGCCAATGCCTATATGGTAGCTCTCCCAGATTCCATGAATATATTCAATACTTTTAATGTTGCTGACATTCATGAGTATCAGGTAAATAAGGCTCTGTATCAAGAAGAGAACTCGAGGTCGATTTCTTCAGAAGTGGAGGAGATTGATGTAGGAAGGTTGGCTGTGTGTATCAAAGACGAAGTCACTCGTGGGAAAGGAATGACATTTTAATATTTTTTAGCAATTATCTTTTCATCATCTTTTCATTATCTTTTCATTATCTTTTCTTTAGTATTTAAAATCTTTTAAGGATGTAGCCATCATTATTATCTTTTCTTCATTAATAAAATTTGAGAGTTTTCTCTTTCTAGTGGATTCTATAGCTTCATATGTTAGGTTTGTCGCTTGCAAACTTGTGTCTTCGTTGTACTTATCAATCCTTTGTGTTTCTGATTGCATAAAAAAGAAGTAGAAAGTGAACTGAAAAATTAGTTGTTTGGTTTAAATTAAAAATGAAGGAAAGAAATTTACATCTTCTCTCTCAACTTGTTTGATTGTACAAAAAGTGAGAGAAAAAGAAAACATATTTGCAAAATTGTATAAACATCCTTAAAGTGAGAGTTTAGATATAATTTTAATGAGGGAATTGTATCCATTTAATTAAAAGTGTTTCTTTC
The DNA here is from genome assembly GCF_001865875.1 of Lupinus angustifolius. Lineage (NCBI taxonomy): Eukaryota > Viridiplantae > Streptophyta > Magnoliopsida > Fabales > Fabaceae > Lupinus > Lupinus angustifolius. Next base: position 847,256 of record NC_032017.1, on the reverse strand, counting down.
CATTTATCCATCCACTTGTGATGAATATATTTTAGCATGTCCTCCACTATATTCTTCTTCTCTTTCTCTTTTTCCTTGAGGACCAAAATAGTGATTTTTCCTTCCTCCTTTTCTATCCCTTTTTATTCCTCCATTTTAACTACAACGGAACATAATGTTAAACTTCTCTTATATAGCCATTAAGCACTTGGATGAATAAAAACTAAAAATAGCTTTACTTAATGTCTTCAACAATTCATGGGCAACTATCAATTTATAAGCAACCAAATCACCCCTAATTTATCTATCGACTAGTCTTTTGGGTTGATCTCTCCTCATGTGCTTAAGTCCTAACAATTGGTGTCTTTCATTAAGATTTCTGCCACAAAAAAGCTACATATAGGCTGGATTCAGGTTATTACCGAATATTGATAGGTGAGTGAAGCCGCCAAATGAGAAATGACTACCATCAAGTCATTGTCGATAGAGTTAAAGTCGTCGTGAACATCAGACCTTACAAGGGCCAACAATGTTAGGAGACCCACATTGGGTAGCATAACAAACTTAATGTTGTTCTTAAGTCACGAGACTCTCCCACCTAATAGACTAGTTTTTGGGTTGAGCTCTTCTCATACGCAAGTCCTAACACTTCACTTAACCAACATCCTACTAGTAAGTAGTACACGCTTATTACATCATACCAAGAAACGTAATTTTTTTTTAAAATTTAATTAATAGGGTAACATTAAGAATGTTATGTTGATGTGGGGTAATTTATAATTAGAACACACCTTTTTAATTTTTAATTTTGGTGAAGTTTTTCTGCCAAAAGTCTTCTAGGCAATGTGTTTAATTGATGACATGAAAAACAAACAATAATACAAATAATTATGGAGTCGAGCTCTAGTGTATACTATAGTCGAATGTGAGTAACTCACACTTGATAGGAAGATTTTGGGTATTTCAAGTTAGAAGAAATCTCACATTGAGTAGAAGTAGATGACTTAAAGATTATATATGTTTTTATAGACCTAATGCCTTAAAGTCAAGATGTGGTGTCAAGCTCACTTATATGTTTCTTTCACTTTGCTCCTGGTAGAACACTTTATCACATGGATAAATTTGGAGAGTAGTCAAAAAAAGTATTAGGCAAAAACGTTTATGATTTGCGTCAAGTAGTGGAAAATTCTTGGAGCTGGATTTTATCCTGGAGAAGGTGCTTCTTGCTTGTGAGTTAACTACTTCATAGTCATTTCATAAGTGTATTTTATTACTTTTAAGTCTTTCATCTCTTTACTTTCCCCTTAAAAATTTAACTTGCAAACAAATCCCTAGGAGTCTCGCATTGGGTAGTGTTGCAAACATAATATGGTACATAAAGCCATGAGGCTATCTTACAATGGTAGTATAGAAAACTGAATGTGATGCTTAAATCCATGAGAGTCTCCCACCTAATAGATTAGTCTTTTGTGTTGGGATCTCCTCATATGCTTAAATCCTAACAATTCGTGTCTTTCATTGAGAGTTGCATCACAGACATGAATATCAATAGTCTGGATTATGGTACATTATCGAAAAATGATAAGTGATTGAAACCACACAAAAAAGAGTTACCATCGAGTCAGTGTCAATAGATTGAAAATCATTATGGATGTTGCCTTTTGGGTTAGGCTGTACTCATATGTTTCAGTTATAACAATGTGTCTTGTGTAATGGTCATGTAGAGTCAGTAGAAGATCACCTTTTTGGATGAAGATCACATGTCCCAAATGGTGTCCCTCTCCGTGTCCCAAACTAATCAGAATGCTCCATTTTATTACTTTTTGCTTTTAATTTTTTTTTATTTTATCCATGTGTTAATATATGATTGGCTTAAGACAGACAATGAGACAACATTGGGAACAAGTGATACCCATCCCACCTTTTTTTGTTTATGATGTTGCCACTGCGCTTTGGACCAGGAGTTATGCATGGCTTGATAGTCCCCTGGAAAACTTAGTTATTGTTTGGGATCATTTTTTAGGCACATATGGCATTGTTCATTGCTTGGAAAAATTAAAAAAAAAATGTCGTATGTTATCATCTGGTCAATTTGGTTGTTTAGGAATGATGTAATTTTCAATAATGGGAAGCAAAATCTCAAATGTTTGCTTGATTTGGTTAAAATTAATTCTGAGTTGGTCATGATTCAATTTTTTTGGCAACAAAAGTGTTTCTCTATCATGTAATAATAAAATTATACTCATCACATAAATAAAATTGTTGGTTTATAAAAAACGAATTGCCCCATCAAATAACTTCACTCGGTGCATCACATGGATAAAACATAGTAATAAACATAAATTATCTCTTAGTAAGCATAAACTGAAATGCTTTGGTGGTCGTATGACTTCTAAAGTTTGTATTTTAATCTTTACCTATCTATATCTTTCTTTTTTAGAGCACATATTTTCGTTATGCATGAAATCATTAAAATTTAAAGATTGATTCCTTGGGGTGGGAGGGAGAAGAAGAGGAAAATATATTGGGTAAGTTGGAAGAATGTTTGTAGGCCAAAGGAAGAATGTCCACTAGTTATAAAAAAATTGAGCCTCCTTAACTTTTCCCTATTAGGGAAATGAAGATGGAGAATGGTAAATGAGATAGAAGCCCTTTGGGTGAGAGTATTAGTCTCTAGGTATGAGGATTCTATTTTAAGGTGTGATCTTACTTCTAGTTTTGGTTGTTTCTAGAGGGCCTCATCTTGGTGGAAAGAGTTAGACATCATTAGTCTAACAAGAGAGGGGTGGGTAATGATTGTTCTGAAAATGGTTTGAGAAGGAATTTGGGTACGAGGAGTTTTATTAAGTTTTGGGATTTATTTATGGGTAGTATAGGAAAGAACTTGGATCTTCTGTCCCCAAATATTCCCGTCCCCATGTTCCAAGCCAATCAAATCCCATTAAATAGGAAAACAAATTATTTTTTTGTTTTTATTATTTTTATTTTTTATATGTGTCAACTTTCAATTGGATTGGGACACAATGGGACATAGAAAGTGGGACAAGTGATTCCCATTCATAGAGGAACACCTTAAATTTTCCTTCACATGACTTTGTTGGGAGGCTTTGAATAAAGGAGTCAAAATAAGTAGCTGGACAGGATGGAGGAATGAAGAATACATTTGGAAAATTCAATGGAGAAGAATCTTTTCCAATGGGAATGAGAAGAAGTTTCAAAATTATACAAAATTGTAGGGCTAACAATGTCTAAATAAGATGGATCCTAACATTCCAACAAATTATGCTCTATGTGGTTACCTAGACGAATCAGTCAATTATGTTTTCTTCTCATACATAGAGTCTTATGATATTTGACAAAAATCATACTCATGGTTTGGTTTTAATTATGTTCTTCGCCAAGATGTTAAGATCCATTTCTTAAATTATGAAGACATGATATAGATGAAAAGATGTTGGGAACAAGCGAACAATCAAATAGTAAAGAGTATAGAGACATGAGAATAACACAAGAGATTCGGTAAGCGTTGAGCGGCTACCACTATATATTATTAGAGAATAAGGATTAGTGTTTGACTATTCTTCTCCTTGTTACATTAGGTTTACATAACATAAATATATAGCCATCTACCCCAACTCCTTTACATAAGCCGAAGCTCATAACTTGTATTGTTGTTATCTAGAGATATGAGTGATTGCACAACAATCTCCACCTTGGTGAATATCATCAATCTCCATCTTCCGCCATTGGGTTGGGGGCGCTCCATAGTCCAGCATCAGTGAATATTCAGCAAGCTCAGGCAATGCCTGAACTTGTCCATGATAACCAGTTTGGTTAGCATATCAGCTGCATTTTCTGAAGTGTGAACCTTCTACAATAGTATCTGCCCACAATCTACCAACTCTCCGATCTTGTGAAATCTCACATCAATATGTTTGGTTCTAACATGATACATTTGGTTCTTTGCCAAGAAGATAACACTCTGATTATCACAATGCAGCGAAACTCCATCTTGCTCAATGCCTAACTCATTTACCAATCCCATAAGTCACATGGCTTCCTTAGATGCTTCACCAGCTGTCATGTACTCTGCTTCAGTTGTGGACATAGCAACATCAGACTGAACTGATGATCTCCAGATATTTGGTCCACCTGCAAGGGTGAAGAAAAACCCTGAATCAACATAACCAATAACTATAGGCTTACTCTATTGGCTGCCAAACATGATACTGAGACTTGTAGTCCCCTTCAAATATCTGAAAATTCATTTGATTGCTTCCCAATGCTACTTCCCTAGTTTCGACATGTAGTTGCATACTTGACTAACTGCTTGTGCCAAGTCCAGTCTAGTACAAACCATAACATACATCAAATAACCCACTGTACTGGCATATGGAACCTTTGACATGTATTTCTTCTCTTCATCTGTCTTTGGACACTGATCTAGGGAAAGTTTGAAGTGATTTGCTAATGAAGTGCTCACTACTTTAGCATTGCTCATATCAAATCTCTCTAGGATGTTTTCAATATAGCTTTGCTGGGAGAGCCATAGTTTTCAAGCTCCCATATCCCTGTGAATCTTCATCCCAAGAATCTTCCTAGCAACCCCTAAATCTTTCATGTCAAACTCCTTACCTAGCATGACTTTCAGCTCATTGATATCACTCAAATGATTAGCAGCAATCAACATATCATCAACATAAGGTAGTAGAAAAATAAAAGAACTATCGTCAAGGCTTCTGATATAAACACAACAATTATACTCACAACGCTTATAACCAAGCTTCAACATATAAGTGTCAAACCGCTTCTACCACTGTTTGGGAGACTATTTCAACCCATATAGTGACTTCTTCAACTTGCAAACCAAGTGACTCTGTCCACCTGCACTAAACCCCTGTAGTTGTGTCATGTAAATTTTCTCCTCTAATTCACCATGTAGAAAGACAGTCTTAACATCCATATGTTCTAAGTGCATATCCTAGCTGGCTACCAAGGCAAACGCTACCCTTATAGAAGTGTGTCTCACCACTGGGGAGAAAATCTCATTGTAGTCGATCACCTTATGATGTGAATATCCTTTTTCTACAAGACGAGCCTTAAACTTTTCCCCTTCTTTTTATGATACTGTTGGCTTCCCTTGTACACCCATTTTCACCCAACTACACGCTTGTCTGGGGGCAATGGAACAAGCTCCCAAGTTTGGTTCTTCTGTAAAGACTTTATCTCCTATATCATGGTACCCATCCATTATTCTTTCTCCTGGTTGTTTATAGCCTCTTGAAAGCTACATGGATCTCCTGAACTGATATGGAGAGTAACTGAAGCCATATCATCAAAGCCATATCTATCTAGAGGTTTGATAGGATGTCTATCCCTATCTCTAGCAAGTAGATACTCCTGTACACCTGAACTCTCCACTTGAGAATCATCATGCTCTTTGAACTAGTGCATGGTTCCTTGCCTTTATTCACCTGAACCATTTCATTGCTCACTGGAATCATATTTGATCCCAAAGTCTCTCAATTTGGCATGGACACCTCTATCAAAACTGACTGTTTCATCATGAAATCTTCATCAAACACTACATATCTTCTCAACACCACCTTTCTGAAAACTGTACCTACATCCCCGGGAGCGTTGAGCGACTACCACTATATATTATTAGAGAATAAAGATTATTGTTTGACTATTCTTCTCATTGTTACATTAGGTTTATATAACATAAATATATAGCCCTCTACCCCAACCCCTTTACATCAGCTCAAGCCCATAACATGTATTGATATTATTTAGAGATATGAGTCATTGCACTACAAAACAATCGTACAGTTCTCAATTGATTTACGATTATTTGAAATATATTTATTGTAAAATATTCAGTGTTATGTGACGTAAAATAATATGTGACACAGTGGCAACATTAGTGATATTCATGACATACAGTAGTATGTGACGTACTGCTTCCAAATGTAGCTTCTTCGAATTTGATATAAATTATAGAGCTAACGGGTTTAAATGGATATAATTCAATGGATAATATTGCTAATGAATGCATTCAAATTCATCCATTAATTCCAATGAATATACATGAATATATACATTTGGATGAGTACCCAATCCATGCAAAAAATAAAAACAAAATTATTTTTTCCCATAAAGCAACATTAGATTAGAGGTGTCAAAACGGACGAACCCGCCAAAGCCCGAATTTATTTAGGGCTTTGGTATCATATTAGGTACTATTTATTCAATCCAGATTTTTTAGCCCGAATTTATTTTGTAGCTTTCCCTTCTGTTTTTGCAAACTAGTAGTTTTTTAAAAATCGACCTTACATTCTTCAAATGATACTTTTTCTCTTTTGACTCATTTCTATATTGGATTTGTATGGCTCCCCCTTGTTTTGGACCTCCTCCATGTTGATGTTTCCGCTGTCAACCTTATCATCTCCTTGAGCCTTCACTTATGTTGCCAAACTCCATGATTGCCTTGTTTTCTCTAGGTCCTCCACGTCTACTGAAGATACCTTTATCTTTCTTATCAATAGAAACTGTAGACATTTGATGATTTACAGCTTCTCGGCTCACCAAAATACCCTCCAACTTTATCAAGGTAGGTTCCTTGGTCCATTCTCCAATGGCAATAATAACACCATTAATTTTGAATTTAATCAAAAAATAATGAGTCTCATATTTGTTTTTTTACATTGGCAATTACACCTATATGATCTAGTTTTTCAATCTCATTGCAAATGGACATAATTTTGGTAAAATATAGACTTACCACCATGTTTCCTTATCTACCTGACATCAACTCGTACTACACTAGCATTTCAAAGCAACAACGATAAAAATTGACATTAGACAACACTTTCGGATGCTATATTTATGAGCGCAATAGAAGGGCTAGATTAAAAAATGCTTTTAGAGCGTTATAGTAAGTGGCGAGTCAACAATGCTTATTTCAGATAGCGTCGTTGCTTGTGATACATTCAACAACACTTTCTTAAGCTAGCACTATTGAATGTGCCACTTTTCAACAATGCTTTCTCAAACAAGCGATGTTGATTGTATCACAATCAACAACATATTCTGAAGTTTGCATTATTCAATGTGTCAAATCTCAACTTTTAGTAGTGTTTACTACACTAAGCAATTGTTGATTATCATAGAAAAATTACATTAAATAATATTGTTATATCAAATAGTTTCGGCATATATATCAAACACATCCAACAACATAAAACATATATATATCAAATAAATTCAACAATTTAAAGCAACGCTAAACATCCTACCAACCATTTTGACTGCAACAATAAGTATATTGTCTATTCTCAAATCTATACAATCCAAGAGTACACTTTTGAAAGAGATTGTTTGCGTTGCTTGGTAAAGTAAGATTTTGATTGATTTATTTAATGACAGGTCAATTCTCTGCTCGCCATCTCGGCTTTGTTAGAATAACTTTCAACGCCGGTATAATGGTTTCAAGAATGTTCCTTTAATCAAAAACTTAGCTTTATTGAATTGCTAACAATTTCATACCATCTCAGCTTTGTTGGAATAAATTCCAACGCTGGTGAATTGGTACAAATTTAGCAAATTAACACGAGTGATAATGAGTGATATTTATTTTTGTTTTCCTTTATTAACCAAACTACTTCCTTATGGAAGGTTAGTAAAGAACAAATAAATAAATAAAGTTATAATTTAACTGTACCATTTCTTTCGAAGGGTTGGTATAAAGAATAAAGCAATAAATAAATGTTAGTTGCGAAAATGTAAATGATGGAAAATAAATGTTAGTTGCGGAAAGTAAATGACTGAAAGTAAAAGTTAATAGTTAGATCACTCATTATAACTGTGTATTTTTCCTTTTCACAAAGATACAATTTATGAATCAAATTGCACTTTGATTCAAAGTTTCTTTCTTTGTCAATGAATAAAATTTATAAGTTAACACTTTACTATTTTACATTTGCATATCTTTCAAGATTTAATTGTAGTATAGTATAGGGTTATGTCGAACCATAAGGAATTGCCTAATAGAAATGTATTCATACTTCGTATCTTTTATCAAAAGTAATAAAGTAAAAATTAAAGTTGTTTTTGTGATTTTATGAACTAAGAAACATGAAAAAGTAAAGAACTAACTATTTACAAATTCAAGAAGGGAAAATTGAGTTGAAAGATGGAATTATTTCTTGACCTAATGATTTTAAAAANAAAACATTACAAGTTATGTGTTATACTTTCGGTTAAATTCACACATCATTTCTAAATCCTTCATCTAGTGTCCTAGAATGATAAGATGATTTTCAAACCTTATGTAATATACTAAACAATAGTTAAGTGTCACTCGTCGGAGTAGGTTGTTACACCCTACTTCAGGCTCCATTAACATCATTTAGCATTGAACATAAGTTGCTTAAAATAGATACTTGATGTGGCAAGTGAACTAAGGTGTAGGTCATACTTTTTAGTTCACTTGTCAACACTTTAAGAAGAAGCATGTTGGATCTTTAAATCAAGTTTTAGGTGATCAAGCTAAAACCGCATTAAGAATTTCTTAAACGAGCAAAACTTAACCAAAAAGTAATAACATGAATGTATTGAAATCAAAATATGATACAAATGAATAGAAGAAATAACCTTACACCATAATCAAAGTCAATACGTAGGAGCATGAGCGATCTATCCAAGGATGAGATGCTTTTGATTCCAAATGAGCTTACAAAATCATGTTTTTACACCTCATTTGTCAACTCCATTCCCTTTGAATTTCTATGAACTAAAAGCCTAAGAACAACCTAAGAACACTCTCAAGTGTGAGAGAACCGAAAATGAAAGAAGGAGAAGAAATTACAAAGAATATAAAATTATGTGCAATGTGTTTTAAGTGAAGAAATGAAGGTACCTTTTATAGGCATTCTGGACCACCAAGCTTCACTTCATGACCTAAATGTTACATGCATGGTAAAACCTCCTACTTGTTTATTCAGAACATATGTCATGCATGAGGTCTTATGCTTGGCCTTCAAGTATAGAATAGGCAAATTGCATGATGAGTTGGTTAAGCTTTCTTCATGGCTAGGTTTTCTGACATGCTGGCCACCTAGCTCAGGCTTGACCCACGCCCAGATGCTTGGTTCCTTCATGGTGTAGGAACCAACCTTTCTTCATGGATGGGTTTGGTCTTGGCCGCTTAGCTTAGGTAGATCCATGCTTGGCTGGTTGGTTTCTTCATGGTGAAGAAACCAACCTTTCTTCATGCCAAAGCAATATTTGTTCCATGATTTTTGAGTTGAGTTTAATTGGTTACTTGGCACTTTTGGGCATGATTTCTTCAAGCCTAAGTCATCTTTTTTGTGACAAGCACACAACATGCCGTACTTAGCTTGTTTGTTTTGAGCTTTTTCCTTTGGACTTTTGGCTTTTGATTTGGCATGAATTCTTGGCTTTATTTTAAAATAATCAATTTCCTACAAAATTCATGGGAACTTGGACAAGAGGTGATCAAAAATTATTTTATCCAATGATACAAAATTTATCTAAAAAATGTTGAATTAAGTTGGTTTTCACATTTTTGCATAGGATAAGTGCCATAAAAAGTATATGAAAATTAGGTATTTTGGCACTTATCATACAACTAGTCTGTAGTACTTGTATGTCTATCTATACTAATTAGTCTACAAATCAATATAATACTTATGACATGTTAGCCTAATATTCCGTAAGTTGTGTAATCTGATCATCAGAGTATGTCAATACCTTATTGAAATCACATAAAGTTTCAACTTGTATCGTGTTCTTTTGTCATTGTTGGATGATCTCCTTCATTACGTATAACACATAATAGAATAAATCATTTGAGTTATTTTGGCTTGGGCACTACAATGAAAAACAAGATTACATTAACTATTGAACATAGACAAATACCTTTACACGAAATTTGTATATCACAATCTCATGAAATTTAGCTTTACAAGAATCCATTTGATGTTGTTTGAAGTAACTTTCGAGCAAATTTGTGATACATATATTTGCAGACCCTTAAAATAGAGAAAGTACATAGTTATAATTCAAATGATAGTATATTTCCTGCAAGAAAAGTTATAATCTAAATGAATCCAAAAACATTGTGAAGTTCCATCATGTTGGGGTACTTGTTCGCATTACAATGAACCAATGAATCCAAATAGTATATTTGTTTTTCAATACGATTTATGATGATCAACAACCAATGATGCCTACAAATGTTTTTAGTACAATTAGAAAATGTTAAGCACATTACATTATATAGAAAATAAATTATATTTACAAAAAATGCTCACCCGGTATTATAAGTTGCAACGAATAATTCATTATCGGGATTTTCTTGAAGAATATGAACAATATATTGTGGTTGTCCACTTTTTTTATTTTTTACATCAAAGCTTCTATCATTCAATAAAAAAGATGTCCTTTGTGAGGAAAAAAACATCACCGACTTTTGAACCTTGATAAAATTTTCAAAAAGGTACCTAAAATGTAGATATGTTGATTAATTAGCAACGATATAGTAACACCAAAAGAAAAAGTGAATAATTAAAATTAATAAAGTACCTCATGTATAGAAAAAGAGGCACTCAACCAATCCTGCTAAAAAACTTTCTTCACTTCATTCATACTAAGAAATTCATTTTTGCTATACCCGAAAAATCATATGGGATATATATTATAAGTATAACATCCCCTTGTGCCTTTTTCATTGCTAAGTGCCAAAATTACCTTAATTGATAATACTTTGTAGGGCACTTATCTTGATTAACCATGCTTCAAACATAACTTATAACACACTTTTTGAATAAAATGTGCATTGAGCTAAATTGTATATAACTACACCTCTTTTCCAAGTCTCTATAAATTTAAGGTCAATAAAGTACCAACAAATGAATAAGGAATGATACAATTCCAAGCACCAAGTCAACAAGAGCAAAACGATAAAGAAGGATCAAGCAAAGTCACACCCGCTAGGCGTGGCCTTGATGCGCCAAGCATGGTGATGACTAGGATGTTTTGGCTTGGAAGAAAGAAAACCCAGGTTGGGCAGTTTTAAGCACAAACTGAGCTTACTTAGAAGTGAAAGAATGTCCAACTAGGTGTGAAGTCAAGCAGGACACAAGTAAGCCAAGCCAAACTTGAGGTGTCGACATGCATGTGAAGCTGGAGCCTAGCCCACAATAGGCGAAGTATAACCTTGGTTAGCAAGACATAGGCTATGTTGTTCCCTAGCTAGCCAGCATCTTAGCCAACTCGAGCCAAGCACCACCAAGTGGGCAATTGTAGGCATCAAGCATGACAAGAAGGAACTTAGTGACATAAATAAAATTCTATATAAAGGCACCTTCACAATTAATTCAAAATTTAAATTCATCTCTTTACATTCATTATTCACATACACTCTCAAGTAGCTTAGGTATTTTATTTTCTCTTACGGACATCCACTCACAAAATGTCCAGATCTATCGATGAAACATTTGAAGGTGTCTCATTTATTTCTAGTTGTAACATAATAGAAATTAATAATCTATTAGTGAATTTGCAATATTGTAAGATAAAATTAAATATCTATACTTATAGTTTTCTCCTCAACTCCTCTATACCCTACTTATGCTCTATATGGGTACAATTGTTTCAATGTTCTTTTGTGGATTCCTTCACTTATTTTCTCTTTAAACAAACTATCATTATATAAATGTACATACTTTTATCATACATAAAGAAATAAGGATAAATTATATAAAAAAACAATAATTTTACCAATAAAGACCGCCTTTTGTGCGTCTAGTAACAGTAGTCCTCCAATCAGCATCATCAATGATATTTGCATATTTTGTTGGTGGTTTAAGATTGATGTTTCCCTCAGTATTTCTGACTTACTTTCTAGCATTTGTTCTAAATTATCTTTGCTCTTGTCTACAGTTTTAAGTACGTATTTCTTATGATCCACACCAATATCAAAAGTCGACTGAAAACAGATAGGTACATAGTTATATCCTTCCAATTTAAAGTTATCGTTATATTAAAGTTAAAGCTACTTAGTGTTATATTATTTCAAATGATATACTTAAGACTATTGAACATTTTATCATTCAAGTTGCTGAATAATATTGGCATTACCTATTTAGAAACCACCTAATGTATTTCACCAATGTCTTGCCTCCCTTTTTGTTACAGGGTTTGATTTTCATGTTCCGTTCCACTTCTAACTTCAATTTTTTACTTCTTACTTGATTCACTTTATTCACTATGGTCATCCTATGTGCACTATTGTTTTACTCGAGATAGCATCATCACCACTATGAGAATCAACTTTTTATCCGCAACAAACAAATTTAAGTTAAATGTTCATACAAAGGTAAAATTCATTCCTCAACTCATAGGGATGATAATAATATACACACATATAGTAGATATTTAACTCACGTTTCATGCAAAGGGAAAAACCAAAAGAAAAGGAAAAAACTCAATTTTTTGTTAAATGTCGTGGAAAGAAGTTGCGTTATTGAATACAGTTGGAGTTGAGTTGTTGAAGCTCGGTTATGTTGTTGAAGGTTTTATTTAGGAGAAAGAGAATGAACGAGCTGGATGTGTGGAGACATGTGTTAGATTTTCTATTTAAATATCAATACATTGTATAAATATAGGAGTGTTTCCTTCATTGAGCGTTATCGAATGTCGCTTCCTTGAACTTTGTCTATCATTTAGCAGCTTCCTATGCACGAGCACTACTGAATGTGTGTTGCTAAAAAATAATTTTGATGTAGTGTCGTTTTCTAGTAGCTACTATTTCGAATCACTCTTCCTAGTTAACAATGTTGCTAGAGTGTCCCATGTTTTCTTTAGTCACTACGTTCTTTAGCCACTATGCCAGCGTTGTAGTTCAACATCGCGCATTTTAGATGTATAATAGCAATTTTGGGCGCTTTCTGTTTGACATCAATAGTATATTTCATATATGTTGCTATTGTATTGTATTGTATATATACAACAACACATCACACATTAAGTATTGTCATATATTTCATACATAAACAACACATTATATAGCCATGATTAATAGTGCTTATCCTACGCTATTGTATTACATACATATAACAACACATCATAGATAAAGCACTGTCATATATGTCATACATAAACAACATAGTATATAGGCATGATTAATAACGTTTACTCTTGTGTTGTTGTATTGCATATATAACAACACATACTTAAAAAAACGTTGTTCTATTATTCATAAATATTCTCAAACATCACTTTAATACAACAATGCATCACATAAAGAGCGTTGTTGTATTAAGTATATACAACAATGCAACCTATAAAAAGCGTTGTTGTGTTAATCCTTTATAACAACACATGATAGGGCTTCCCCTATAACTCATTGTTGATTTATACACATTAATACATGCATATGCATTTATTAGCAACACAAACATTCTCAACAACACAAACATTTACATATTCTCATTAGCACAAACACATTAATATATGACAACAATATCTTTTATTAACATCAATACAATACAAATTACAAACAATGAATATCATGTGCTTGGTATGATCGTCTAACAAATTTTCTACTTGAAAAGGGATTTACCAAAGGAAAGATCGACACCACACTCTTTATAAAGAAAATAAATCATCATACTATTCTTGTTCAAATTTATGTAGATGATATTATTTTTTGTTATACAAATGAGGTTTTGTATAGTGATTTTGGCAAAATGATGCAAGGAGAGTTTGAAATGTCCATGACGGGGAAGTTGAATTACTTCCTTGGATTACCAATCAAACAACTTGATAATGAAATTTTTGTAAGTCAATCCAAGTATTGCAGAGATTTGCTGAAAAGATTTGATATGGTTGATTGCAAGCCAATAGCTACTCATATGGGATTTGGTACTTATATTGATACAGATGAAGCTAGAAAATGCATTGAAATATCAAAGTATCGAGGTATGATTGGATCTCTTTTATATTTAACTGCCAGTAGACCTGATATCATGTTTAATGTATGTCTGTATGCATGCTATCAATCTAATCCAAAAGAATCACACTTAGTTGTTGTTAAGAAAATCATGAAATATCTTAAAGGGACAATTGACGTTGGATTGTGGTATCCAAAAGGAAGTATATGTGATTTGGATGGTTATTTAGATTTAGATTTTGCTGGATGCAAATCTGAGAGGAAAAGTACAAGTGATACTTGTCATATTTTAGGAAATGCTTTAGTCTCTTGGTCTTGCAAAAAACAAGCATATGTTGTCCTAAGCACTACTGAAGCTCAATATATAGCAGCAGGTTGTTGTTGTGCCCAAGTGTTGTGGCTTAAACAACAATTACGAGATTATGGCTTAGACTTAGGCAACACTCCTATAAAATGTGACAATACTAGTATTATAAACCTCACAAAGAATCCAATTATGCATTCTAGAACCAAACACATAGATATAAAACATCACTTCCTTCGGGACCATCTCCAAAAGAAAGATGTAGTTGTAGAATTCGTTGATACTCAACCAACTAGCAGATATTTTCACTAAACCCTTGGCTAAAGAAATTTTTTACAAAATTAGACGTGAATTAGGCATTCTTGATGAATTAATCTGAGTAACTTATTACTCAAAAGTGAGTAACCGATTACTCTGTGCAGGTATATATATGTTTTTCTTCATTTTTTTTTCAAACTCATCCTCTTCCTCTTTCTCTCTCACTCATGTAAACCCTTTCCAATCTCTAAAAACTTCATTTTTTCATCTGTTTTGAGTGATTTTTGTGTCCATTCATATCACATTTTCAATTCTAAACACTTATATACCATCATATTCATGATTAGTGGACCAAATCAAAAAAACCCTAATCTCCCAAACCCAAAAACCTAAAACCTTCAAAAACCCAATCCATGGCATCTTCTTCAAGAACAAAGAAGCAATGCACTAACGTGACTCAAAAGAAGCAAGGGACTTCATCCTTGGAGTCTAACCCTCTGGATTTAGCATGAATTCTCGCAAACAATGAACAACACAAAGTCTTCAAAGAGCACTTCCATGGACGAACCATCTTTACTCCAAAATTCGGTAATGTCGGGAACTTTGAGTTTGAAGATATTATTTTCCCTTATATTTCACGACAAAAAACCTTTTCGATTTTTGCTGTGACACAAATGATATTTATCTTGAACTTGATAAAGTATTTTACTGCAACTTGAACTTCCGTAAAAACCGTCTTACTTCCTACGTGAAAGGAAAATAACTGCAAATGGGGGAGAAAAGTTGGGAGAAGTGATGAAGTCAAAAGGGGGAGAAAAGTTGGAAGAAGTGTATTTTCTATCAAATTTCTTTCAGGCACATAACTCCAAATGAAATGGGGAGCATACAAAATAGGGGGAGCATACTCACGTCATCTCAACATATCTCAAAGTATGCTGCTCTCAGAAAACTACATTGTTAAACAAGATATTGGTTTCTCATCATCAAAAAGGAGGAGATTGTGAAGAACATCTTTGCTCCTGACCTTGACACGATTTTGAGGAAGACACCAACATCACCAAAAAGAAGAAATGGAAGAATACTTATGAAGACAAAGAATACAAGGATTCAAGACAAATTAGTCTACGTCTAAATATGTACTTTTATCCTATATTCTCGAATATACAATAGTAGTTATGCTCAAACTAATTTTTAAGAAAATTAAAACACTTCAAGTATAAACAAAAAAAAATTCAAAAATAGTGTGTACTAGGTTACTGTATCTAAGTAACAGGTTACATAAGTGAGAAAATTAGTTATCCAACAAAATCTGTACAGGGTAATCGATTACTGTATGTGAGTAACAGGTTACCCAGTTTTAGCAAAGTTGAGTAATCGATTACTCAAGGTTGTAATCGATTTTTGAGAGTTTTTGCATCAGTTTTCTGATTTCAAAATGAATGGTTTTCATCCCTAACGAAATGGTTTCATTCCAATCAATTCCTACCATTTAAAAGAAGTGTTATGGCTGGTTGGAAAGCCTATTTAAAGGCATTGAAACTCAGAATAAAATCATAACTCTTACACAATCTTCTCACAAACTTTCAAACATAATTCTGAAAATTCTCTGAAATATTTTCTGCACTTTTTGCAACTTGTTTTTAAATTTTCAAAGTGAATTTTCTAAGTTGCTTGAAGTAAAGTGTTCAAAGTTTTACAAACTTATAAGAGCATTATTACTTAGTATACAAAGAGTTATCGGATTGCAAATGATATTATATTCCAAACTTGTAAAGGCAATCCTGCCATTGTTGTAAATTCTTCATTGACATTACAGAATTCTTTCTTTCACAAGGGTGTAATAAGAAAGGGGATAGAGTCACTTGGAAATGGTGTTTTCCAAGAGTGACATAAGTACTAGTGAGTGAGTAAGGTACATAGAAGTCTCGTTGTGAGATATTGTAATTACAACTCATAATATTTAGTGAAGAAATCTCTTGTACTGCAAGAGTACTTGACATAGTCGCCGGTGGACAAGAAGGTGGACCAGTATCAAATCTCAGTGTACTCTCTTCTCCTTTATCTCTTGATTTTTACTTGTTAATTTTCTGCATTACTTTTTCTGCTGCACTTAACTCTTGGTTTTGCAGAAAAAGTGGCCATATTTTTAAATCAACTAATTCACCCCTCCCTCTTAGTTGCAATCTTAGTCTTTCAATTTTATTTTTTTACGGCCTGATAGTATCTTCAACAACACTTAATAAGAGCTATCAATTAGACCTAATCAACAACACCACCTACAAAAAGCATGTGGAAGAACTTCCTATTCAAATATAACGAAGGTAAGTATTCCACAACGCAACCTGAAGGAAACGCTATGGAAGGCATATTAATTTTTTAATAATTAATTTTTTAATGAAATTCAAATTAATAATGAAATTATGATATTGGATTAACAACAATTTATTAAATATATAGAACAAATAATAATGACAATAAATAGCTTTCAAACAATCTAAGAATTAGTAATAAATGAAATAATGCCAATTAATTAAAACTTGATAGTGTATCTTGTGCACATACTTAATTGTTGATCATATCGGTAGCGCTTCTTCCAAAATGATATGTTGAATAGTTAAAAGAATATAATATTAGAGGTATGTATTCAACAACACTTTTTGAAGAATGCGCTGTTGAATTTAACATAAACAACAACGTGCAGTTAAAAAAACGTTGTTCTATAGCTATAAAACAAGGCATTATGCAAGTTGCTTACATATGTTATGAAAATAATTTTTATCGGCAAATAAATTTATTAATAATGAGATAAATAAATTAAGAGAACAATTGGTACTTCTATCCAGTTAATCTCAAGAATTAACAAAAAAAAAAGACAATTTGATGGATGTCACACACATTCTACAAAAGAGTAAGAGGAATCATGAAAACGGACATTAAGAAGACTCCAAGAATACAGATAAATAAGTTTCATCATCTCATTTAGATTGAACCGCAAATTCTCAAAAATAATTTTTTCCTAATAAATGTCAACGAATCCAGATAGTGACGAACTAAAAGGACATCCACAATTATTTTTTCTTGTTTTCCATCATTGTCATGTTCACATGAATTGAAAAATTAGTTTTAATATCATTATGTGTAATAGATGTAAGATCAAATCTAGAATAGAGATTTTGCCAAACAAAATAGGATTTTGAACAAGAGAAAAACAAATCATTTATGAAAATAATTATTGATTATTTAATATATGACTTTCAAGATTTTTGTTGACAATTTTCCGGAAGGATTGCCAAAGAGGGGAATCATCTTTCTGCATATGTGCTGCTGGCTATGTATAGAAGAACTAGAATCCTCAATTCCTCACATCATCTATTTTTCACTTGTAGCTTTGCATTCAGTATTTGGCAACTTCGCTACAAATTGGTTGGGTTTTGAGGGTGTCCTACAATACTATCATCTGATGCAAAATCTATTTTCTTTTGCATATCGGTCTTCTAAATAAGATAAACTTCTGGAAGTTATGGAGTATCATGTGGCTAAAGATAACGTGGTTAATGCAGTTGGTAGTTATATAATTATCTCATTGACCTTATATATTATGTACCAAATTAATCATAATGTATAACACATACCAAATTTGTGATATCATAAAACTAATATAGAAAGTTATGTACGACCCACTCAATAAACCACTTGTCAGGTAACTATGATCTGGTTAGGAAGGAATGAGCATGTCTTCAACTCAGTTCAGTCAAATGTACTATGATACTTACTAATAAAATTTCTCTTTGCCGACCAAAAAATAATAATGAATATCATGGACAAGATCAAGGTTAGATCATGGATTTGGCTAAAAGGAAAGGTTGGTAGAACTCATGTGGTACTTTGAATGGGATAATAACCCTACAAAAAGTCTGTTATTCTATTGTAAATAGGCCCTGCTGGTATCATCTTATGAACTAGTATCTTATGTTTGTTTCTAGGTTCATCTGCAGCTAGTTTTCTAATTGCTTCTGTCTTACGGGATAGTGTTTTAGAAATGGAAAACTTATAGTAGTGAAAATAGAAGTGAAGAAGCTTTAGAGCTACACAACTTAGAATGATTTGCTTCTTATTTGCATTGTTTTAAAAATGAAGAGTGAATGCCAATTTATAGGCTTCATACAGTGGTGATTTGTGTCATCTACATAATTCTATATAGTTCTTCTAATTATGATTTAAGATACTAGAATATTTTAAGTTGGAGAGTTCTAGAGTGCTATCACCAACTTGAACTATCTACATAATTATGGATTCCTCTAAAATATATCTAGATAGTTATGGATTTCTCTAGAAAATTACATCACAATTTTTAATACTCCTCCTTGATGTAATTTTATGTGACTCCAAGCAGTGATTGTAGTTGTTCAAATTTTGATCTCATTAATGTCTTGACCCGCACTTCTTGCCTTGATGCTTCTTCAAAGTTAATAGGTTTAACTATGGCCAAGTTGCATGTCTGATATATACCTACCAAAGATCTTACTCGTCTCGGAGTAGATTCTGGTAAAGATTGTTCATGTGAGAGTGTAGTTGGCGTACCTGGATCTTCTATTGTTTCTTCAACTTCTCATGTTACTTGTGGTTGTTGTGTTGGTATGGAGATGTTGTGTCTCTCAATCTTGCCTTCATTCCCGTTCCAAGCGGCACCTTTATCAACTTCAACATCTCGACCGATGATAAGTTTCTCCGTTTCTATATTGTATATTCGATAGCCTTTTGACTGTGTGCTATATCCCAAGAAGATGCCTCTTATCGTCTTGTCTTCAAGTTTTTGTCTCTTTTCTTTTGGGACATGTATATAACATATGGATCCAAAGACTCTTAGATGTTTAGCTGATGGCTTTCTGCCGCTCAAAGCTTCTACATGAGTTTTACCTTAGACTGCCTTTGTTGGACATCTATTCATTATGTAGACAGTTGTGTAAATTGCTTCGGCCTAAAAGGTGTTTGGCAAACCTTTCTCCTTGAGCATCGATCTAGCCATCTCCATGACCATGCAGTTTTTCCTTTTAGACACCCCATTTTTTGTGGAGTGTAAGCAACTGTGAGTTGACGATCTATGCCTTCATCCTCACAAAATTTATCAAACTCGCGAGAGTTGTACTCTTTGCCACGATTGCTTATGAGTACTTTTATATGTTTCACATTTTGCTTCACGACAAAAGCCTTGAACTTCTTGAATACTCCAAAGACTTCTGATTTTTCTTTTATAAAATAGACCCATCTGATTCTAGAAAAGTCATCAATGAACATGATGAAATACATGTTATTAGTGAGTGATGGCGTCCTCATTGGTCCATATACGTAAGTAGGGATGAGCTCCAACAAGCGTTTTGCTCTCCAAGCTTTCCCACTTGAAAAAGGTAGTCTATGTTGCTTCCCAAGTAGACATCCTTCACAAGCTCCTTCATTTTCTTTGATGCACTGAATGATCCTTCATCATTATTTTATGATATAATAGCTATAAGGCTTGATTATTAAGATGAGCAAATCTTCGATGACATAGCCATGATTCATCAACTTGAACCTTCATGGTGATGTTAGTAGCATATTTCCATGTTATTGGAAAACTTCTATTTCTTTTCTCCATTTTAACTTTGGCTATTTCAAGCTTTATATTATTGTCATATATATTGCATGTATCTCCCTCAAAGTGGAGAGAGTAGCCTTTTCCCATCATTTGGCAATTACTCAAGAGATTTTCTTTAAGGTTAGGAACTAGTAAGACATCTTTGATAAGTTGCGTACCTGATTGTGTCTCCACCATGACACTGCCCTTGCCTTTGGACTCAACCATGGCGTCATTACCCAATCAAACTTGCACTCTTACAGATTCATCAATGTCTTCGAAAATGCTCTTGTCCTTAGCCATGTGGTTACTACAACCACTACCAAGTACCAGTTTTCTTCTTTATCATGACTAGAGACTCGGTTGATATAGAATAGTTGTTGGTCATGTTGACACTCTTCAGTGAAATTGGCCTCATGATTATTTTTGTTGCGACAATTTTGCTATGAGTGCCCAAATCTTTTGCAATATTGGCATTATATCTTTCCTCGATATCGATAATATTTTTCTGAATGGCATGACTTCTTGCATATGCCGCATGGAGGATATTTTGCTTGATTATTTCTAGAGAAATATTTAGAATTTTCTTTGTGTCTAGAATGTTCCGCACCAATATTATTTCTTCTTTCATATTGTTTATTCTAAGACCTTAGTATGAGCTTTGATTGAAAGACATTTTCTAATGAACCTTGATCATGCCTACTCAATCTTTCCTTATAAGCTTCTAGAGAGTCCATTAGTTCTGCCATTGATAGAGTAGACAGATCTTTGGTTTGCTCAATTGTAGTAACTATTCAGTCATATTTTTTAGGAATAGAAATTAGAATTTTTTTCAACAATTCTTTTGTCAACTTGGATTTGGAATTTCAGATGGTATGAGGGAATATTTATGGTATGACGAATTAGTTGGTATGAGGGAACTTGGATTTGGAATTTCAGATGGAGGCGTAATCTTTTTATTTGGGAACTTGAACTAATCGATTCTTTTTTGCAGGAACTTCAAAAAGGGGTGTTACGAGAAAATGCTACTGATTCGTGGGAATGGCGCCATGACAATTCGAATCAGTACTCGGTAAAATCTGCTTACGATCTTCTCACTCAACATCACCAACAATCAGCTATCAACATCAACCATCTTCGTCTCCTTTGGAAAACAAAAGCTCCCTTAAAAGTCACTACTTTCGCTTGGAGACCTTTTCAGGATAGACTCCCTACTATGGACGCTCTTCACATGAGGGGGGTTCCTTTATCTCATGGAGGAGGTCCCTTATGCCCTTTCTGCAACGAGTATGCAGAAACTTCTGATCATCTTTTTTCCACTTGCAATATCATATATTCGGTTTGGTAGCTTCTCTATAATTGGTTGAACTTCAGCACAACGCTTCCTTCTCAATCCATAATCCACTTCACTACTCACATGGGTATGCTATCAAACAATAGTTGTTCAAATCTTTGGAGTATCATCTGGTTAACTTCAACTTGGGCTATATGACTTTCTAGGAATGACTTTGTTTTCAACAATGTCAGCTCTTCTCTTACTCGGATTGGATTTCTAATCCAATATCTTGCCTTAAATTCCAATGTGTAATTGGTTCTTGTCTTTTTTTGTTTTGCTTAATTTTTTTATTCTTTTCCTTTGTAATTATCTTTTATTAATATAATCTTCTTTTGCCGATAAAGAAAGGGAATATTTTGCAAGTTATGATATACCAACTCCACAATATTTTGCAACTTGAGTTTTAGAGAAAAAAGAGAAATTATTTTTTCCTCAATTAACAAGCTATGATATACCAACTAAACATACTATTCTCTTAATCTTTTATCATCAAAACACTAAAAATAGTTCACATTGAGTGTTAAATAAGAATATATATATATATATATTTATTGAGAAGTATCAAGTCATTTAGATACTCACTAAAAGCTTTTTTATAAGTTAAGTTTTGTAGGAAATAAAAATAAAAATTGAAAACTAAAAAATTATTTTATAAATGTATTTCATAATATGTTGTTGTTCTATATTGTATCCTTTCATTTTCATTCAAAGCTCAATTCACATATTGACTAAAAAAGTGTTATATATGTCAACTACTTAAAACCACCACCATGAACAAAAAATTTAGAAATTCAGCATACCACAATAATAATAAAGAAATACTGTAACTAAAAATAGCCATGTTACTTGTTTTTAAAGTAAAAGAAATTTCATTACATATAGCTTGTTATATCATTAAAGTAAGAACGTTCCACACCTTCTAGGAATGATTGAATGATGTTACACAAAATGAATCAACTTAGCACGTGGTAAATAAGAGTTGTTAATTGTTGATTAAATAGTTACTCACCTTGCAATAGTACTAGGAAAATTAAAAGCATAACGTTAAATTAAGGTCTTCTAGGGAAAAAAAGTACATGCATACATACACAATTCCGTCATAAGTAAGTCCTTACTTATTAACATAAAGATACATAATTAAGTTAAGGATTCAAAGATCCCTGAGCTTGAGAAGTTGATAGAATTGGAAAAAAGTTTCATCTTCAAATATTACTAGAAATAGAAGACATATATAGTGGTGCTGATGAATATTAGTAGGGTGAAAACCCAACATTAGCTGAAGCATAAAAGCCTTCTTTGATAAGAACCTCTTCTCCATCCTAGACAAATAAGAAAGAGAAGAATGAAGAAACTCAGAAATAAGAAAGAGAAGAATCAAAGTCAGGGATATATGAAATGTATTGATTTGTCTGTAACATTTTGCTAGAGAAATTGAAGGTGCATTATTAGTTACCTGTTGCTGGTGCACATTTGTCTTCTTCACTGTCTGATCAGTAGGCATGAGACCAAAGTGAATGTGTGGGAAGTGGGCCCACTGACACAAAAAACAGGTCACACATAAGAAGAAGTCAAAATGAACTAGAATACTGTACAATTTTTTTATTGATAAGAAAACAGATTTTATTGTATTTGAAGTAATTCACTAATATTACTATATCATTACAAAGTTACATGGTTTATCACTACCACAAACTGAGATGAATGTTGATGTATTACTTTGTTAAAAATAATTATACTATTAAATTAAACATAATAATAAACATGTAATTGTATGTTAGATAATTAAATAATTAATACAACATAAAAATGTATTTTATAATGCAATAAAACTTTGAAATTAAATTAGTAATTATTCTAAATATGGCAAAAAAGAAGTCACAATAGGCAATGATAAAAGGGAATTGGTAATAATGATAACACTTTTTAATTATGTAGTAATAAATAAAATGAATAATAATATATGGGAGTTGATAATTGATAAATGAGTAATAGAAGATGAAGTTAATAGTATATGAGTAAATAGTATTAGAAAACTCTAACTTAGTTTTGTTAAACAGAAAGTGGACAAATTTTCACTTCTCTCCAAAGTCCAAACCATGGTTTTGAAACCAAATTCACTTACAACAAACAAACTTCTAATTTTGTCAAACACACTAATAAACTCCAAAGTTAAGTTAGGAGGTTCCAAAATTACTTTTGAGCCTCCCTATCTCAAACACACATACGCATTACTTACTGACTAATGGCAAATATTTAAATACTTGGTGAGATGCTGAAAAGTTGCTAATTAATTAAATATATATATTGCTAATCAATTTTAAACAAGTCACTAACTTGGGTAATAATATTTTTAATTTTTGCATTTAAATAGAAGCTTTGTTCGAAAATTTTCATGTTTTTGGTAGGAAAAAATAAATAAAATTTAGTTAAAAATGTCAAATATACAATCAGAAACTTCATGAAAATTTAGAGAGAAATATATCTTAGTTAATCTATACTGAAACCCTAAGATTATCATGCAGAACTAAGAATCCAGAACTATATATCAAAATTTACTATATACTACTATTTTAAGCATAGGATGATAGGATCATACATTCTTGGCAGCTGCACTGAAAGCTTCCCTGTGGGTTATATCAGGATTAACAGCTTTGATTCGTTGGATCTCATCCCTAAAAATATCATTATGAACCATTCAAATTTGTTACAATTTTAACAATTTACCAGATATTTAATATGGGTTTTTTTATTTATTAAAAACAAAATTACTATGATAAAGAATGAATACTCACTTGATGAAGCGGTTGTAAGCAGAGGGGACTCTCTGTCTCTTCTCAGGAGCTGGACATGGCACACACATATCAATATTAATTGCTTTCACATTTTATTTTATTGTTATTTAGGTGCATATTTTTCCTGCCATGAGGTATCATTGAATTCTGTCCTGATATCTATATATGATTCTGATTGTGATGATATATGATATGGTTAGTGTTATTATAATTTTTAACTTTTGAAGTTTCAAGCAAATACAATTCCTGGGAGAAGAAATTAAGCTATAATATGTCTTTCTCTCTACTAAAAAGTAACCTATATTTTCCCAAAACATATCATGTCCCAAATCCTATACTAGAATAAAAATATATTACATAAATTAAAAAATTTAAACATTTTTTTATTTTTGATTTTTTGTTTCATTATTATAAGGCGATATTAAAATATAAGACATAATTTTGAACAATAAATCTTTGTTCTATTCCTTCATTTTTGTATGTGTTTGTAACTTGATATTAATTAAAATTAAATTAAAGGTATCAAAGTGAAATAGCCTGTGAAAACAGACTGTACCTTAGCTACTAGATTCAAGAAACAGGTTTTATTTATTGTATTTGTTTTGTTTGAAATAAATCTTCCTTGATGTTGATAATATTTTGCAGACTATTAACTAGGGGTAAAGCTATTCTGTGTAGACCTGTGATTACTTATTAGAATCGTTGATTTCTTTTAGGGCATGTGTACACTTAAAAGCAATGGAGGGTTTCAGGTACTATTGCAATGATGCCTTAACCCTTACAAGATATTTTCCCTTCTACCAACAGAACTAAACCAAGAGTACCTTATTCAAAACTGTTATAATAGTGATTATATATAAAAGAGAAATGATAAAAGGAACAGAATGATTATGTTTTTTTTTAAACTACAACTACAGTACATTCACTAGGTAAAGTTGTTTTCAGCTTATAAAACAAAACAAAAATGTTAATGATGAACAATGAAGAGAACCATCATTTTGAACAAGAGAAACTTGAGTTATACTGCAACCAAACATATGAAATAAAAGGGTAGAATAGAATTTAAGTAAAATCTCACGTCTATTAATGATCAGTGGCCGTGGAAGCTCATCAACTGTAGTCCTAGCAGGCATAGAGAACTCATTTGCTATGTTTGTATTCTGATTCATGAAATAATTTGGGGTAGGGTTTGGCATCTCCTCCTGCTGAAAATTTAAAGAATAAATCATTTCCCAAACAAGAAATTCATTAACTAGATTCAACAATATCATATTTCTATAACTTCATACCTAACTTGATTTAAATCAAATAAACAAACTAAACAGAAAGAAAGAGACAGTTTAAAGAACGTGTTTTAAATTGCAGTTATGGTTATAATTGTGATTAAGTTTTGTTTACAGCAATTACAGGAAATGCGATCGATGTGACCATAATTACGGTTGTAATATTATTGTGGAGACTCCTGAAACTATAATATTTTAGTTACAAATTTGACTGTGGAATGTAATTTAAAATATTGATAAATAGGTTAACATTATTAATACTGTGAGATTTTTTTCTTCAAAATTAATAGCTTAATTTGTTTTATAAGACTAGAATCATTTCTTTAAGAGAAAAACATAATATGATGATTTATAGACAAAGTACCAGAAGGTTATGAGAGGGAGAGAAGTAAGAGTGGCCCAAGTGAAATTGATTGGAAGAAGGTAGAAGCAATCCACGCATGTTCACCGGCAGAAGGTTGGTGCAATGACCGCATCGGACAGTCACAGTCTTGAACAAGCTTGTACATGGTACACTTACCTGAAATGATGGAATTTTGGTGGAAATTTTTTAAAGAGAATACAAGAATTTAGTACATAATTACATACTTAAGGAATGTTTTGGCTTATGTTTCAACAACTCAAAACTCCCTTTTTATGTTGTCTCCAACCAAAATCGATTTTGTTCCAAAAATCATGTTAAGCTACCAATGATAAATAATGTTTCTGTGTTTGGTTGAGATTTGAGAATGTCAAAATCTGTTTTGACTACAAACATATTTTTAAGATAAAGAAAAGCTTCTCTAGATAAATCGTTTCACTAGAAAGTAGAAACTCAATTTTGGAAAGAAAGAAAAACAAGTTCATCAAAAAAATAACTTTGTAAAATCTAATCCATGCACTTAAATATTAACAAAGAAAGTAAAAATATTGAAAAAGATGACTAGGGTCTAGTTTGTAGCATTGAGGTAAAAGATATTAGGTGAAAATGAAACCCTAGATTAGAAAAGTGTGAATGGAGAAAGTTATAGTGAGTTAAATGATATGTTTCATACAGCAAGGACGGTGTCACAAATGTTGCAATGAACATAACAAAGCTGTTCAGAAGGAGGGAGGTGGTCCAGTGATAATGTAGTTGAAGAAGATGACATCTTGGTAAGTCCCTTTTTCCTTCTCTTATAAAAAAATTCGATTTGACGATTGGTCCCTTGATTGATTTGATTGACAGATTAACCACCACCTTGGATATGCTTTTTTTGATTATGAGTTGTGAAAGAAAGGTGCATTGAGACAGAGAAAGAGAGTGATGAAAGGGAAAGAAGCTGATCTATTTGGTCTGGTAGATATTGAAAGGGAGATAAGATGGTCTTGTTTATAGAGTGACTCACATGCATGTATCTAATCATGTATCTAATGATGTACTTTTATTGTATAAGCATATGAGGAGAACCAATCTAAATGATTAGTCTATTAGATGAAAGAGTTTTATTGTTTAGGTATTATATTAAGTTTGTTATGTTATCCGATGTGTGAATATTGCTCTTCTTTTAAGGGTTGGCGTCCATGACAATTTTCACTCTATCGACAGTAGCCATTACGGTAGTCCATTTTCTTTTGACGACTTCACTCATTTATCAGTATTCAATAATATATCTTAATCAAGCCTATAGATAGTTTCTTTCGTGACACAACTCTCAATAAAAAACTTTTTTTATAAACACAATTTTTATTTAGAGATAAGAGTAAATAATGACACAAACAACATCTTAACCTTATCAATAAAAACAAAACAATACAAGTATATAGATGACAAGAAAACCATAAAATCAAACAAAAAGTTATATTCATCTACAATAAATGCAAGATTAGTCTTTTATATTGGACTGCATTATACTTAACTTATAACATTAAGAAAGCATGTATCATATGCATATATGTACATTTACATCCATTATCATGATATATGCACAAGGTAGGTGGGTATTTATTTTTACATGTACAATTGAGAATTGAACATGGAGAAATTCATTTGTACGATTAATAATCTTATATTTTCCTACTATATTCTTCTACTGATTCTTTTATTTATAAGAAAGTGATACATGTTACTTGTAAACCAATCATTAATAAAAATGTATCATCTTATGACAAATTTTACTTTCTTATAGATAAAAAGATTAGTAAGAAAATATATCATTATATAGGGGAGAGATTCACTTACTTCAAGAGTAAGTTTTTTAAACTCACTCATCCTAACCATCAATTTTAGAGAAATTCAATGATTTGCATTAGTGAGTAAATCTAAACTATTAGATATTCATAAAATTGATGACTAGGATGAGGAGTAATTTAAAAAACTTACTTTTAAAATAAGTGGATCCTCACTCCATTATATAATATAAAATTTACATATGTGGTTGGCATTCCCAATGGGCATGTGTGGAGAGAGAAAGAGAGAGAAAGAGAGAGAGGGGCGGCAGATGTGGGGGAGAGGAGCCAGAAAGGGACGTGTGCATGGGGTGCAATAGCTTTCACATACTCACCTGTTGTTTTCAATAGTTAAAGGTCTTGTCTTGTGGTGTGGTCATATATACACTCTCTTTTTTATATCATTTTTCATCAATTTCCGAACCAAAAAAGAATGAAATGAAAACAATCCTCATTATACACCACTAGGCATTGAGATCTAATACTTTTTCTTAACTCTCCACTCTCTTCTTTCTCCGTCTCCTTAGGGCTCCTTGCTTTAAGCTACACAGCCCGTAAAACTAGAGAAACTCCATAATAACATCATCATATAATAATATTTATATGACATAATAATAAATCTCTTGTATTGTTCTTTGGGGTTGAGTTCTTTAATGTATATTTGTCTATAATGGATGAATAATTAGATTAACATGCTTCTACTTCATCAATGAATTAATATCAAAACTTAATTTAAACTCATGTACATGAAATTATAACAACATCCTCAATGGTGTAATATATTTTTTATTGTTATTTCACTAATTATTTTATATTTGTTTACACTTTCTAATAACTTAAGCTAAAATTTTCTTCAATAGTGCAACTATATCACAAACTTACATCATATTTATATTTCTATGTTGTAACATTTTTTTGCATTTTTTAATATCAACTCACAATTTTAAGAAAAATGTTTATTTAGCTTACCGTTACAAAATAAAAACAAGAACGATTTCTCCCCAATTGTGAACTTGGACGAAAAATGTGCGTATTTCACTTCAAATGTTTTTTTGTTACAATTGTACGGTACAAGTTCCACAACATAGTAGTTTTGCCCTACACTTTCTTCCACTTTATATATCAAAGTCAAGTGGTTGGTTAAAATATAATTAAAAAGAAATCAACAAATTTTAATTTTTTAACCGTTCAGACTCGGAAGTAGCAAAATGTATGGTTGATGTGATGTTTTCCGTTTACAATTGTAATATTGCTTGCTGGTGACAAACATCACATGTTAAAATCCTAAAATAACTTCTCTTTTGTTATCCTAAAAATTGCATACTATTTTATACTTTATATCATATATCCGATTACAAAATCTTTCCTACATATTTTTATATGAAATGAGATCTTCTTGAGTATTAGATTCAGCCCTTTTTATATACTATAAATTATAATAAATGATATATCACTTGTAAATCTATTATTAATTAATAAAATATTATTTTGTGATACAATTGTTATTTTTCTTATAATATAAATAGTATATCATTATTATAATAGTACTCTTCTGCATTTAAGTACCTTAATTTTTTTAATAGTATTTATGAAAGAGATAAACAAGTTTACCTTTGGTGATTTGACAACTCCTAGCTGGCATTACACAGACTGATACATATTTAGGTCAGTATATAAAACTTCTCAGTGAGCACTTTCCTCTTGCTCTTACCACCTTTGTCCTTTACTATTTTCCAATTTCTCTTGGCTTATATATGTTTGTTAATCAAGTTAGAATCTTTTTCTACATGCTTCACTATCTTCCACATTCATATAATCATGGCTCTCAAATTCTAGCTTCTACTTCAAATTTTGATGAAATTGATTGTTGCCAACTCCTATCTTCATCCATTGATCTGAGGGAAGATCCAATTAATCAGAACCGTCACCATCCATGCCCATGTAAGCAACCTAGCCTATGAGATTTCCTTATCCCAAAAAGGAAAATTGTATCAAGTGTCATATCATTCACTTGTAAATTTGATGGGTCAAGTGCAACTTCTCTATGCAAGATTATTAAATGTGCTCCTAATGGGGGAACTTTGTAAAGTTTGTCTGCTCTTTACAATTACATATTACCATGATGGTCCTATCTAAAATAGAACTCGACCCAACATTAGAAATATTAAAAGGTAGGTCAAGATCCTTATAGATTCAGATATTAGATAAAGGTATATGAATATTTTATATGTCATTATCAAATGAGAGTGGGAGGTTTAGACCTAAGGGGTGTGGTATCAAATTACTATAAAATATTGTTGAGCTTGACACAATTACGCTTTATTATACACGGTAAAGTTGAATTTTTTAGGTTCTATGCGAAAAACTTAATGTACAAATAAATTTAAGAGAAATTTTTTTTATGCATTTAATATGTAAGAATTTTATACATTGTCACTATAGCACGCACCATTCATATTCAATCATTATTGATTCTTAAAAAACATAATGCAAACGAATATAGATGATACAGTAATAACATATAACTCTTCATAATTACAGTGTATAAATATTACACTCTAAACTTAAATATATAATCCATAAAGCGAAAGCATTAATAAAGATTATAAGATAATGATCTTTCTTTTTTGTACACATGAATTAGAGTGGAGAGAAAATGGTTAGAGATTGAAGAGAAAGTGAAAGTTTCTCATATTTGATTGTGAAGAGAGAAAGAGAGAATATGAGAGTCTAGCATAAAATCTTTCTCCTACTCTGATGAGAAAGTAGAGAGAGGGTGAAAATTTTGCATGAAATGTTAGAAATGCCATTCAATTTTTTCTCTAGGTTTTAGTTTTAAATACCACTATCATATATATGTCTATTTTGAATATAAAAAATATCAATTAAAAAAACTAATGGAAATTATCATAAAATATATAATAAAATTTGTTATTTAAAATTATAACATTTATATTTAATTAATAATAAAACAACATTTTCTCATTTCTTTTTCTTTATTTTAGGGATATTTTTGTCATTTGAATCATAATATCATATTTCTTCTCATTTTCTATCCAACCAAACAAAATAGTAAGAGAACAAATATTTATTTCTATTCATTTTTATACTTCTTCTCAATTATTTCTCTCTCTTTCTCACCTCTTTCTATTTTCTTATTTTCTCTCCCTTCACCCTTCTTCCAAACATACAAGATGATAAAAAAAAAAACCTTTATTCGTATAATCTCTGATATAGAAGTGTGTAATGTGTGCAAAGAGAACTACTTTAATGTGTTTATATTTATTCTGATATATCCACCAAGTTTCAATCTAACGGGTGAGATTAACTTTTATTAGTGGGAAACCAGATAGTGGTCATAATTACCAAATAATAGTTAGAAATCTTCAATGCGCTAGATTTGATATACAACAACGCATATTCAACGGTGCATTCTAGAATAACACTGTTAATAAAAAAAGCAAAAGCTAAACAATAGCACATACTAAAGCACGTGTTGTTAAATTGGATCCACGGATAACACTTCCACGGTACATATGTTTATAAGCGCTGTTGAATGAACACTGTATTATAAGAGTGATCTTTAACCACAGACATTTAATTGTGCGCTGTTATTTGAAATATATTCAATAGCATTTCGTTAAACAAGCGATGTTGAATATTACATATCAACAACGCCACATTAAAGAAGCGATGTTGATCAAGTTTTAAAATTATTGCCACATATTTTTATTAATGTCATTAAAAATTATATTGACTTTAATGTCATTATTTGTATGCCATTATTGGTGTTATTATTTGAATGTCAATAAAAATCACAATTACTTAAATATTATACATATTTAATTAATTGTTATTAACACTATATATCATAATTTTAATATCTATATTTTTTAATTGATAGTTGTGTCATTTTTTAATTTGAAGGCTCTTTAACAACGTTATCCCAAGATTGCGCTGTTAGTTAACATATCATCAATTGCGCTTATGAAAGTTGGCGCTGTTGTAGAGTACTTAGCAACAACGCTACTTAAAAAAAAGTTGTTGATGAGTACTCATCAACATCGCATTTTTAAATAAGCGTTGTTGATGTGTTATGATGTTTCAAATATCTAAAGTTGAAACACTTACCTCTACACTCTCAAAACTTCTATAATAAAAAACTCTCAAACACTTTGAACTTTCAAACACTCAGAAACCCTCATACAACTTCAAAAACTTCATCAATGGCTTCTCACAGTGGTGATGATGCAACAGTACCTACTACTCCTTTCAAACGTCCTCCTCGTGGAATGACTTGCATGAAGAAGGTGATTCGTGCAAGAATCGATGCCGAAAAGCTTGTTAGAGATGTCGATGGCAAACCCAACCTTCAAATTTCAACCAGATATGTAAATCATATTCAAGATGAGGATTGAAAGAATTTTGTCACTCTATGCACACAAGACGAGTCTTTCT
>NC_032017.1:808753-814970 GCF_001865875.1 Lupinus angustifolius | reverse complement strand
TATGATTGTTGATGTTACTGTTGTTTGTTTTTGCAAAATGTAAGCAATGAAAACCGCAAGAGGGCATCTAAATCTTTGTATCCATACAAAGTTTCTCGAGCAGGATATAGAGGAGTTGAAGAAAATATTGTAAGTATTATTAATTTTTAAGTACATTATTAGTTATATTTTGTATCTATAATTAATTACATTATTAATAGTTATGTTTTTGTAGCTTGAGCAAACCGATACTCCTTTGAGTTCACACGCAGTAGATCTTGATGTTCTATGGCTGGATGCCCGTGAGAACAAGCAAGGCGTAATTGACAATGAAAAAGTTCAAGAAGTGGCAAAACGTGTTGTAAGTGCTTATCATTGAGTTAAACTTGATTTCTATATTTTATTTATTAATATGATCGATTAATTAACACTGTGTTTTCTTGATGTGCAGGTTTCCCTAAAAGAAAATGAAGAGCTAAATACTCCGGACAGTCAACACAGGATACTCGATGAGACTGTAGGATTGAGTCAGTACCCAGGCCGTATTCGGGGGGGCAGGTTTTGGGGTAACTTAGAGGTCATTTATAACCCAAAAGAAGCGTGCTACCCGATCCGAATTGGATCGGATCCAAAAACAATTGGAATTTCTTATGAAATGCTACAGTCAATTTGAACATCTACTTCAACTGAAGGATGATGAGGTGCACCAAGTTGGCGATGTCCCATGTAGCGTCAACGAGAGTTGCTCAAAGGCTATTCATCAAAACATTACCATTTCTGAGGTAATTTAGCGTTAACTAATTTTCATTTGTTGGCCCTTTAGTTTAATTTTGGTCATAAACTAATTAATTATATGTTTTAACTAACATTTAGGGAATTAGTACATGCAAACTGTTCTTGGACATCCCATCGAGCCGATTAGTAGGTGTTGGTAAAGTGCACAACTCATCCGATGTGATGCTACATAATGCACCTATCTCGCCCAATCATGTGAAGGTCACGATTGAGGTTGCAATCGATGATGACACATTGTAGTCAACTCCTCTCAATGAGGATATCTTGACAGTTGGAGGGGCTATAGGTACTTTTGAGTCTTGGCCAATAGACCTTATACACGTAGTGCCAAATAAGGTATGATTTTCACCTAATGCTCATTAATTCTTAATTATTATATGTTTTGATTTGTAACTAATATGTTCTGCATTGAATATTTCAGGCTAGTGAACATTCTGCACCACACTCCGCAACCATTAAAGGAGTCAATGACATCCCTTGCTCCCCAAAAAGTATCGAAAAAGTTGGAACTTATAAGCATCGCTCCAAAAAGAACAAAGGGTTGATGAAGAAGCAAGAATCATCGGGGGATGTGAGCTCCAAAGAATCACATATACCCTTATGCACTCAGTTGTTCTAGCATGTACGAAGTTTGGGTACTGATGGACTAATCATCATACCACTTCCTTTTGAGGTGTTCGGGGTTGAAATCCAAGAATACATTGGCATCAATGAAGTCAAGGATGTCTACGGACATGTTTGGATAGGTGCAAGTGTTGTATGTGTATATGCGAGGTAAATTATGTCTTCTTAACATTTCATTTTTGCATTTAATCACTATTGACCTTAAAATTAATTAACATTTGTGTTATATATATATTAGGTACTTGTATGACAACCTTATCAAGATAGATAAGAAGAAGGTGATGTTCTTATCCCCACATTCCACTATGCCGCCAAGCAGTGCCACCGCTAAGAACGTAGGGGATCAAACAAAATATGTTGCAGATATTATTATCCAAAGTAAAGATTCTGTAGATTTATTCCTAGCATATTTTAATATCGGGTGAGCATTTTGTACATGTTTGTCTTTGTATTATGTGCTTAACATTTCCTAACTGTATGCATATGTTTTGTTAGGCAACATTAGCTTCTGGTTGTCATTAATCGGATCGAGAAGCAAATATACTACTTTGACTCATTGAAACACGGCGATCTGAACAAGTACACCGTTATGAAAGAAATATTCACGAAGTTGTTTAGTAATTAAGTACATTTTCTATTGTTTAGTAATTAAGTACTTTTTATGTTATTTAGGGGGCTGTAAATTTCGAGAGCCCATAATGTTCGTCATAAATATTCATCAAACAACATCAAATGGATTCATGTAATGGTATTGATACAAATCATCTCAAACAATTATATATATATATATATATATCTGGGTGTGTATTAATCATATTTCAGTAAATGTTATACTTATATGCTTACTTGATTATAATTGTAGACCCCCTGTCAAACCAACAACAAAGATTGCGGCTATTATGTGTTGAACTACATGAAGGAGATTATTCAGCAGTGGCCAGCTCCAGTCTAGTTTGATGCAGAGTCATACACAGAAGACCAAGTCACCTAGATTAGGGAAGATTGGTCAAAATATATACTTACTTTTAAAGACTAGTATAGGGAATTCAATGTATAGATTAGGTTGTAGCATAGGAATTCAATGTATAGTCACACAGATGTACAACAATGTAATCAATGTATTTAGCTATTATGGTGTAATCAGTATTCTGTTATGGTGTATATGTGAGAATTTTGTTCTATTCAACAATGTAATTTTGGTGTTCAATATATGTATTTGTTTTGTAGTATAATTTGTTTTGTAGCTTGATGTATGTATATGTTCAATATATGTCGGGTGTTCTATATTTTGGTGTTGTACTGCATTGTGCTTAACTGTGTAGAATTAGGAATCAGTATATACAATAGCGCTTATTTAAGTATGCGTTATTGTATATACCTATACCATAGCACTTATTTAAATAAGCATTGTTGAAGTGTCATATACAACAACACATACTTAAATAAGCATTGTTGTATACTTAATTATTCTATATATGTAATTGATTAATATTATTTGAATGTAATTAATGTCGGCAATAAATACATAGTCTCTTCAACAACGCATATTTAAGGTGACACTGTTAATTACATATCTTCAACAATGTCATCTTAACTAGGCGCTGTTAAAGACATGTATTCAACAACACCTTCTTAAATATGCGCTATTGAAGAGTCCAACCAGACCCTAAAATACATAAAACTTTCCTGCACTCACACACATTCTCTGCAATCCTAAAACTAATTTACTCAGCAACGAAACTCATTTACTCTCAAAATCATTCAACACCGAAAATCATATACTCACAAAATCACTCAACACCGAAAATCATTTACTCTCATAATCATTCTACCTCAAAATCACTCTACCTTAAAATCATTCAACACCGAAAATCATTCAACACCGAAAATCATCACTCATTCAACACCGAAAATGAGTTTTCTTTATAAATATCTTGCCTTATTTCATATATTGAGTTTGATTTCATCTTATTACATGAGTTTTTCTTAATGCCTGAATTGATTTCACCTTATTTCACTCATTTAGCTTGTATTGAGTTAGGGTTTTCTCTTTCAACTTATTACATGAGTTAGAATGTAATATACCCTTAGTTATCATTTACGAGGAGAATATATAAGAACTATAGATTAAATGATCTATAGAAAAATTAACATGAACAAATAAACAATATATTTGAAAGTGAACATCCCAAAGTATAATGTATTTCACTCAAAGTATAATGTATTTGCTCTACTTGGGGAACTTAACTCCAAATTTTAGTGTTTCCTAAAAGATTTAACTCCTTAATATTTTTTGTCAATTCCTTTCTAGAGTCAAATATTTTGTTAGGTTTGCTACTGATAATGTTGAAAACCCGAATAAAATTGTTTGTCCTTGTTTAAAATGTTGTTATTCCAACCGAGTTACTCCTAATGAGTTAAAAGTTCATCTAGTATGTCACAGTATCGATCATAGTTACACATGTTGGATAAGGCATGGTGAGAAAATAGATGTTATGGATTGTGTTGAGACTTATATGAAAGAAAACAACACATATGCATATGAAGGGGATCGTTTTGAGGAAATGGCAAACATTGTCGAAGAGGATCTTCAGGATTGTACTGAGATGTTTCAGCAGTTGATAAGTGATGCTGAGAAACCATTATATGATGGTTGTACTAAATTCCTAGATTAGCAGCGATGGCAAGGTTGTATAAGTTGAAATCAGCTAATGGCTGGAGTGATAAGATTTTCACAAACCTACTTGCACTTCTGAAGGATATATTACCGGAGGATAATATGCTCCCTTCTCGAACCTATGATGCTAAACAAATGTTATGCTCCATTGGCATGGACTGTAATAGGATACATGCTTGTGAAAATGACCGCATCTTATTTCTTAATGAGTATGCTTCGTTGAAGTTTTGTTCCAAACGTAATGCAACGCGTTATAAGAAGGAAGACTCAATTCACAAAAAGGTGGTATTATATTTTCCCATCAAATCAAGATTTAAGCGTATGTTCGACAATGCTAAAGATGCAAAGAACTTGACATGACATGTTGATGAAAGGACTAAATATGGAAGGCTTCGGCATCCTACAAATTCTCCTAAATGGAAAAAAAAATTGATCACGACTGTCCTAGTTGTGGTCAAGAATCAAGATCTACTCCTTGCATTGTCAACTAATGGAATTAACCCACATAGTGTTCAAAGTATCTCCCACAGTACATGGCCAGTGATGTTGGTGATATACAACCTCCTCATTCTCTATGCATGAAGCGCAAATATGTGATGTTATCTACGTTAATTTCTGGACCTAAAAAACTAGAAAATGACATAGACATATACTTGGCTCCATTAGTTGAGGACTCGAAGCAAATGTGGGAGACATGTATAAATGTATATGATGCGCATAGAGAGGAAAGATTCAACTTAAGGGCTATGTTGTTCGGCACAATTAGTGATTTTCCTGCATATGGCAATCTGTTAGGATATAGTACAAAAGGGCATTTTGCATGTCCTGTGTGTGAAGGCAATACTTATTCAACAAGGTTGGAACATTATAAGAAGAATGTCTTCCTTGGACATCGTAGATTTCTACATTCTGATCATCACTATCGACTATGGAGAAAAGTATTCGATGGGAACAATGAAGAAGGTCGTGCTCCTTTGCCGTTGACGGGTGACCGATTATTTCAAAAGCTAAAGGGTTTGAATAATAAATTTGGTAAATCTTTTGCTGGATAAATGGTCACAAATGGGTGGAAGAAAAGGTCAATCTTCTTGGAATTTCCAGATTGGAGCTCATTATATGTAAGACATTTCCTCGATGTTATGCATATTGAAAAAAAAATGTATTTGAAAGTGTTAGGTATTAGTGGACAAAACACACCTAGAAGGAGGGGGTTGAATAGGTGTAGTGGAGCTCAAGTTTTGCTTTTTGGGTTTTTGCACACTTGCTGAAAAATGCTCAGTTAATCGATTAAGCACTGTTCATAATCAATTAAACACAATAAAAACATAATGCAAAAAAATCTTGTTTAACAACTCTCTTGCACGGATATAATAGATATTTTTACACAAAATCATGCAATGATATAATAGATATTTTTACACAAAATTAAACTAGTTATAGCACAAAACCAGTATACAAATTATCATGTTATATCATTGTTGAAAGGGTCGTTCAGTGGTTATTTTAGTTGAGAGTTTTATTCTCTCAACAAATCGTCCTGATAACAGTGTCAATTTGTTGAACGATTAATCTCTCATTTTCGTTATGTTCCTTTTGTAAGTAAGAGAACTCGGTTTTATTCTTTGTTAGCCATCTCGGCTTTGTTGAAATAAATTTCAACGCCGGTATAATGGTTTCCAGAATATTCCAGTTACAACTTACTTTCTTAATAATCATGTGAATAAGTCATTCCTTCTTTGCTCCATCTCGGCTTTGTTAGAATAAATTCTAACGCCGATTTAATGGTATCGAATCAATTACCTATTACATAATTATTAAGTACCTTTGAATACCATCTCGGTTTTGTGGAATAAATTCCAACACCGGTTTAATGGTATTCTAATATATAAAAGTGATGAATAGTTAGTTGTTAGATACAAATAAATAAATAAAGAACAAAAGAATAATAAATTTAGTGACCTTTTATTTATTTACTCCCTTTCGGGTTCATTTTATTAACAAACCAAACTTCTTCCTTAAGGAAGGTTGGTATTAAAGAATAAAATGCGGAAAGTAAATAACAATAAATAAAAGTTAGTAAGTTAGTTCATCACTTTTGTATATTAAAAGGTGTTTTCAACAAATAAATTTATTGATAACACT
>NC_032017.1:800954-808653 GCF_001865875.1 Lupinus angustifolius | reverse complement strand
TGTTTATCAAATGAGAATTTCGTGCCTTTTTATAGGCCAAGGTGCTGGATGCTCCGCTGCCTTGTTTGCCAGCTAAGTTGCTCACCTTTGGCCGCTATGAAGAGCCACTTTGGCCCCTACTTGACCCCTATGGTGGGCTAGGTTACATGCATGATGACACTGCATCCTTCTTGTCATAGCCCTATGTCATCCATGAGGTCATGTTCTTCGCCTTTAAGCAAAGAAAAAGTAAGATGTTCCATGATTTGACCAAAAAATCACTTTTCTGGAGCGTCAGCCGCTTAGCCCACATGTTTCCTCGCTAAGCTGCCTGTTTCCACAGCTTGGCTGACCTGGTTCCCCGCTCATCTACATGTTTCAACCGCTCAGCTGACTGGTTCCACGCTC
Source organism: Lupinus angustifolius (assembly GCF_001865875.1). Classification (NCBI taxonomy): domain Eukaryota; kingdom Viridiplantae; phylum Streptophyta; class Magnoliopsida; order Fabales; family Fabaceae; genus Lupinus; species Lupinus angustifolius. The sequence continues at coordinate 808,266 of NC_032017.1, read as the reverse complement.
AGCTGCCTGTTTCAGCAGCTTAGCTGGCCTGGCCTGGTGCTTGGTGCTGGCTGACCTAGCCTGGTGCTTGGTGGCTGGCTGACCTAGCCTGGTGCTTGGTGCCTGGCTGACCTGGCCTGGTGCTTGGTGCCTGCCTGACCTAGCCTAGTGCTTGGTGCTTGGTGCTTGGCTTTGCTGGACAGCTTTGTGCTTGATTTCTTCATGGTGTAGCAACCTTTTTTCCTTTGGTTTGTTACTTGATTTTTGTTGGTTGCTTGACACTTTTGGGCTGTTTTCTTTAAGTTAAGGTAAGCATTTGATTTTTGCAAGTTGCCTTGCCTACCTTAACATAGGTTTCTTCAAGACGAAGTAAGCTACCTTTCTTCAGGGCTAAGTAACCAAATTAAGCACATAGCATGCCATGCTTTAACTTGACTACTTTTAGCAATTCATTTTGAGCTTTTGTCTTGAATTTTGGATTGAATTCTTATCCATCTTTGAATTTATTCTTTAATATTCACCTAAAAAGTGTTAGTTTAAGTTGGTTTTCTATAATTTGCATAGGATAAGTGCCATAAAATGATGGTGAAAAGTGTACACTTTTGGCACTTATCAATCATGCAATATGACAACTTCAAATGTAAAAGAGAAAGGGATAGAAAAGATTGCGCAAGGATTTCATCCTGGTTCATTTTACGGTCCACTGCAAAACTACATCCAGGCCTCCCCTTCGGATCTTGGGAGATTCTCTTCTTCACTATAAAATGCAATGTATAGTTACATACACACTTCCAATTATAAGACTTGAACGCTCCTTTATTGGAACCCAAAGAACTTTGTCACCCTTGGTTTGACATTTCCTAAAATCGCATCCCAAGAAAACCTTTCTTACCGCGATTTGGCCCCAGCCAAGGTATCGCTCTTTATCCTAAGATGTCCAAATCTTTGTGAAGAACACCTTAACTAACTGCAGCTAGGATTTTCCTAATCCTTGGATTATAATGCTTTGAGGTATGAATGTGTACTTAATACTCAGATTTTACAATAAAGATCAAAGACTAAAAGCTAAGCAAGAACTCACAAGACTTCCTACTCTAATATGAACGTACATGCATGAGGATTCTGAAATTATGCAATCATTAAAAACTATCTCATTTCTTTCCAAGAAACACAAGAATGATGCAGGAAAGATTTTCAAAGAACATGCAATATGAATATGATACTTAAAGCCTTAGCATGATCTAATCTTTCTCCTAATGCAATATGCAATGTTTTCACCTAGATATGACACTGAGTAACTCGAAAATATGCAGAGAAAATGATGTAAAAATGTATGGACTCTTATACCACATATGTTGAGATTTCAGTTTAAATAGAAATCTGTCTAAAGTCCTAGTTAATCGATTATGTACCCATTTAATCGATTAACAGGCTGTTGAAAATAATTGTTTTCAGTTTTTCAATTTTCTGTTGAAACTGTGATTTTTTTGATCGATTAACACTATTCATAATCGATTAAACAGTGTCTGTTAATGGATTAACAGAATTCATAATCCATTAAATAGTGTAAAATCATCTTGTTAATGCATGGTGAACTACCTATATGATATATGCTCATGCAATATATGATTTCCAAATATAATACCTTTAATGCACAAAATCAATGTATTCAAATGCATGAACCTAATTATCATATATTCTAGATGATGTCTCATTTTAGTGGATTAATTACTTTATTAAGTCTTGTGAGACTCACACCTAGGTTTACCTAACCTAGACTCAATATCTATGGCAAGCATCTTAGACTTCTAAAAAGATAATAAAGAATTATAACCTAAGTCTAATAAGACACCACTTGAGTCTTCGACATGTTGATTGTTGAGCCATCTTCAAGCTTTAACTTGTCTTCATGTTGGTCTTCATGTTTGTCTTCATCAAAACATAGATCAATCTCCAATGGTGCACTTCACTTTCAGAAAGTCTCCTTGGTACCTTACTCAATGTCCCTGGTAAGACCAAAGATGGCTTGAATACAAGATTGGACTTGGTTAGCATGGGAATAAGAAAGGAGTTGGTACCGGTAATGAAGGGAAAACGTACATATCTATCTCTAACAACTTATACTTTGTCGAGGAAGGAGAACATAGAAGTTTTTAAGTTTCTCGATAGTGTTAAAGTTCCAGAGGGGTACTCTTCCAACATTCGGAACCTCGTATCAATGAAAGACCAAAAGTTAAAAGGTCTTAAGTCTCATGATTGTCATGTACTCATGGAGCATTTCTTGCCTATAGGCATAAGGTCCATTCTACCTAAAAAAGTGCGAGGAACCATAACTAAGTTATGTTTCTTCTTCAAGTCAATTTGTAGCAAAGTGATTGAACTTAAGAAATTACCTGCATTGCAAAGGCAAATTGTTTTGACTTTGTGTGAGCTTGAAATGTATTTCCCACCATCTTTTTTTGACATAATGGTTCATCTAAGAATTCATCTTGTTCGAGAGACAAACTATGTGACCCTTCCTATATGAGATGGATGTACCCTTTTGAGCATTACATGAAGACATTAAAAGGCTATGTGAAGAACTGATCTAGACCAGAGAGTTGTATTGTTGAGCGATATATTGTTGAAGAATCTCTTGACTTTTGTACCGGATACCTTGCTTATTGTGATTTCATAGGCCTTCTAAAGCCTCGCTATGTGAAAAGAACATTAGGTGAAGGGATTATTGGGTATCAAATACTCACCATTTCAAGAACCGAATTGGAGCAATCACACTTGTATGTTTTATATAATGCCGAAGAGGTTGAGTCATATGTTGAAAGACACAAGGAGATCATTAGGAAGTCTAACCTAAGTAAGAATGAAAATTGGATTTCTAAAGAGCATAATCAGTGTTTCATAAAGTGGCTAAAAAATCACATTGTTGAGGAGTTGAATACAAATGCACATTCGATTTCTGAAAGATTGAAGTGGTTAGCCAATGGTCCAAGTATTCATGTCTTATCCTACATTGGTTACCTAATTAATGGGTTCACATTTTATACGAAAAAACAAGATGATCAAAGTAAAATGCAAAATAGTGGTGTGACTATTGTTGCTCATATGTCAAGTGCCAAAGATAGAAACCAATATATGTGAATTTGTCATACTTTGGGGTCATTGAACAAATATGGGAATTGGATTACGCAATGTTTCAATTGACGGTTTTTTGTTGTATGAGGGTTGATAATAACAATGGCTTTCGAGTTGATGAGTTAGGGTTCATGCATGTGGATCTTAATCGGCCAGGATATAAAGATGAGCAATTTATTCCAGCATCATAGGCTCAACAAGTATTTTATGTTAGTGACCCAACTGATAAGAAATGGTCTCTTGTTTTTTTGACAAACAAAATAATCGTCAATAATATTGATGACCAAGAAAATGAAGATATTAATACTGAAGATGATCCTTTTTGGGACATCACAATTGCGTGAGAGTGGACCAACTAAGGATGATGATTTATATACAATAGATGATCACAATGAAGGGCTTTGGGTGAATCAATATATTCCTCCAAACAACGATATTATGAGCAAAAAAAGTAGATGCATGTCTTTGTATGTAATTTTATATACTTTGCCAAAAATAAATGGCATGAGAATATTGTTTGTAATTTGTATTGTATTAATTTTATGTATAATATAAACTATTTGGATATACATTCAGGTATTAATGTGTATGTGCTATCGAGAATATATATCTTTGTTTTTGAGTATAAATATATGTCTTGTTGATCAATGTATATGCAGGATATTAATTGTCCTGTTGAGAATGTTTGTCCTCTGTGTTTCATAAGTTTATATGCGGCATGCTACTGGAAGCTCCTACATGCGCTGTTGTATATGAAATTTAACAACACACATTGTATTAAGCGTTGTTAGATATGTGACCAATACAACAACGCATTGTAAAAAACCCGCTTTTGTATTGTATATATACAACAACGCACATTGTAGGAAGCGCTATTATATATATGGCCTATACAACAGTGCTTCCTACAATGTGCGCTATTTTATATATACAATACAATAGCGTGTTGTTTACAGTGCGCTCTTATATTGGTAATATATCTAACAACACAAAATGGAGGAGTCGATGTTGTATAGTTTACATACAACAATGCCATTGAATGTGTTGTCAAAGAAGGATATATACTACTGCGGTCACATAGACCTCGCCCGAAAGCGCTGTTATATACCTGGAATATGCGTCTGTTAAACTACATATATGGCGTAGTGCTTCTTGATTGAATCTCGCTACCAAATAGAAAATTACCAAATGGTCATTTCCTATAATATGTTGTCCAAATTTGGTTGGTGTGATAAATGATTGATGACTTGGAGTTGATCCTATATTTGAAAGTGCAATGTGTCAAGAGTGCACTTATGTTTGCCTATGTTTTGATGAAGACAAAGGACTTAGTGAATGCTTAAAGACAACTCAACAAATCAACATGCCATAGATTCAAGAGCTTCATGTCTAGACTAGAGTCTTAGATGTGTCTTAGTTATTGAGTCTAGGTTAGGTAAACCTAGATGCAAATCTCACAAAGTCTAAAAACTATCATATCATTTACATGAGACATTCCATCTAGTTTATTATATGTTCATGCATTAATCATACATGTTATTTGTGCATTTTAGGCATAAAATAAATGTAAAACATGTATAGTGGATAAGCATATCATATAGGTAGTTTACCAATTAACATCATAACTGAAAATATGTCTGTTAATTGATTAAAAGAAGCTTTAATCAATTAAAGTGAAAACAGGTTTTAACAGTTTCAATAGAAAACTGAAAAACAGATTTCAGTTACTCTCTAACAGTCCATTAATCGATTAACATGCAACATAATCGATTAACTGTCTGAAAAACAGTTTTTCTATATAAACTATTTCTTTAACAAATTTCATATACAATTTTCTACATTCATACATTCATATTAGAATTACTAAGTTGTATATTTTCATGTTCATGTATGTCTTATAGGCAGAGGGAATTGCATGTGAGATTAGAGTGAGATAGTATTATATTTAGGATTAACATGTCATCCATTGCATAATATCAAATGTGTTTTTCATCCTATCTTGTTCTTGCATGATTCTTTCACTACTGTTTAGAGATCTATTAAGGGTAGAAATTACATGTTCTTCATGATTTTCATCTTATACATATTCATAGTAATTGTGAGATTTGTATAGGGTTTATAGCTTGTTCTTTCTTGTTATATTTCACCTATTTTAGTGCTTCACATTACTCTGTTTTTTGTGTAACAAGGGAAGTCGTCTCTTGGTGACGTACCACCAAAGAGATCAGAGATTCTTCACCAAGACTTGGAGGTCTTGTGTTTAGAGCATAATCTTGGCTGGGGCTGGATCATAGGAAAGGTTTTCCTAGGCGATTGGGTAAGGTCAAACCAAGATATAGGTTCTGGGATCTCAAGAAAGGAGCGTTCAAGGTCTTGTAATTGGAAGTGTGTTTGTAAGGCACATTGGTTTCGATTTTAGTGAAGAAAAATCTCCCCGATCAGAGGGGAGGACTGGATGTAGTTTTGCAGTGGACCGCATGAACTAGTATAAAAACTTTGTTGCAAACTGTTTCTTTCCCTTATCTCTTTACTGTTTTTAGTAGTTTTATTGGCCTATTGTAGCTGATATTTTGAATATAGTATTACTGCCAAATAAAGATCATTTGTGTTCAAATATATCTGTTATATCAATTCTGCTTAATCTGTAATTGACTATGTAATTGAGCCAGTCAACAATTGCTACTTCTGTGCGACTTAATCGATTCAGTCATAGCTTTAATCAATTAACTGGTTAAGTTTCCAGAATAGATCTTTGGTGCAAATAGAGGTAAGTAGAAACCGCGACACCTATTCAACCCCCCCTACTAGGTGTATTCTGCCACTGATACCTAACAAGTGGTATTAGAGCTAGTATGTCGTGCTAGCTCAACCGTAATCGCGTGATCTGTTAGGGAAATTAAATGGGTTCCACCAACCCCTTTGGTGGTGATGGCACATCCATTAACCGCCCTCCCGTATTCAGTGGCGAAGGATATGCCTACTGGAAAGTTCGCATGAAAATCTTTATAGAGGCCATCGACTCGGATATTTGGGAATCTATAGTCAACAGGCCCTTCGTTCCACAACATGTAGTGGATGATGAACCGAAAGATAAACCAAAAAGTCTATGGACCGATGATGAACACAAAAAGGTTCAGTATAACCTGCGTGCCAAAAATATCATCACATCGGCCCTATCCTAGGATGAGTTCTTTCGGGTTTCGCAGTACCAAAGTGCTAAAGAAATATGGGACACCTTACAAGTGACTCACGAAGGCACTAGCGAAGTCAAGCGTGCCAAGCTGAATGCCATGACACATGAATATGAGTTATTTCATATGTTACTAAATGAATCCATTGGTGATATGCAAAATGCTTTACTCAAATAGTTAACCATGTAGTTGCTTTGGATAAATTGTTTAACAAAGGAGAGCTTACTAACAAAGTTTTATACTGTCTTAACAGGAGATGACAACCAAAAGTAACAGCTATTATGAAATCAAAGGATCTTGACTCCATGCCTTTGGCGACATTGTTCGGTAAAATTCAAGAGCACGAAATGGAGCTTGGACGCCTGACTATGCACAAAGAATCCGATCGCAAAAAGAAAAGTATATCTCTCAAGGCAACAACATCTCTATCCATAGAAGAGAGAGAAGAAGATGAGAGAGGAGGCTTCAAATGTTTCTAGAAGAAAGAAGCGCAAAAGTCGACCAGGAAAGGCAAGAGTAAAGAGCGCTTCACTTGCCATGAATGTGGTAAGCCAGGACATATGAGGTTCCAAGGTCCTACTTACCTCAAGAAGGTTGATTCATATAAGATCACTCCTCGGGACTTCAAATCAAAGAAAGCTTACATAGTATGGGATGTATCAGAGGAGGACGCGACATCCAACACCTCAGATGAAGAGGACACGGTAAAGCTATGCTTAATGACGAGAACAGATGATGCATGTTGCTCAAATTCAAAAGAGGCAGATAGCGAGGTATACTCTGGCACCTCATCTACTTCATCTGATGATTCTCCTCCTTATGAGGAATTGTATAATGTGTATGTCGAACTGCATGATGAGCGAAAGAAATTAGCTAGGATTAGTTCCGAAAGGAAAAGAGTAATCCTGCTAAATGAACAAAAAATATTCTCATTACAAAAGGAATTAGATGAACTAAAATTGGAAAATGAAACATTAGATTTGATCTATTCTTGTAATGCATGCAATTGC
>NC_032017.1:784425-800854 GCF_001865875.1 Lupinus angustifolius | reverse complement strand
ATTAAATGAAAAACTCGCAAAACTCACAGAGAGTCAAAACATGTTAAACACTATGCTTAGTAAAACCAGGAATGTTGGTGACCATAACGGGCTTGGATATATTCCCCCTTCGCGTAGGAGAAGACCATATAGGAGACCTATTAATCGGCCCAATAAGAATTTTTTTTTAATAAAAAGGTTCCTACATGCTTTTATTGTATTAGAAAATATGGTTCCTACTCCTGTTATATTAGAAAATATGGTATACCTAGTGGCGTATATGTATGGATCAAAAAGGGAGATAACTCCCTAGTTACTAACAGAAAAGGACCCAACATAACTTGGGTACCTGAAAAGGCAAGTGATCTATGTTTTGCAGGTATGTCTTCGAGCACATGGCCAACATTGGTATCTTAATAGTGGAGGCTCGAGACATATGACGGGTGATAGATCAAAATTCCTAGATCTATCCTTGCAAAAAAGGGTTTGTCGCTTATGGAGACAACAACAAAGGGAAGATACTTGGCACCGGAACAATTGGCAACTCAAATCAGGCAGTGATCGAAAATGTCTTATATGTTGAAGGTCTGGAACATAACCTCTTGAGTATCAGCCAACAATGCAATAAAGGTAACCGTGTATCTTTTGATTCTGAGTGTTGTATTATTCGTGACAATATATCTAATAAAGTTAAGTTTGTCAGATATCGTATAAATAATATCTATATGGTTAATCTGGGGGATGTCACTACTCTATTTTCAAAATATTTTATATCTAAAGAGGATGCATGTGCTTTGGCATAGGCGTGTTGCTCATATTCACATAAAGCATCTAGATAAATTGTCTAAAAATAATTTGGTTGATGGGCTGCCAAAACTTGATTTTAAAACTCAAGAAACTTGTCAAAGATGTAAACAAGTTAAAAACTCTTTTACTAAAAAGAATGTGATATCCACAATAAGACCTTTGGAGCTTCTCCATATGGACTTGTTTGGACCATTACAAGTTATGAGTTTTAGTGGTAGCTTTTATGCTTTAGTGATCGTTGATGATTTCTCTATATTTACATGGACATTATTTCTCTCGTCCAAGAGCGATGCTTTTAAGTCTTTCAAAAACCTTGCCAAGCAAATCCAAAACCAGTTTAATCCTAAGATAGTATATATTCGATTCGATCATGATGACAAATTTGAAAACCATTTATTTGATAAATTTTGTAATAAATATGATATTATGCATCAATTTTCGGCCCCTCGTACCCCTCAACAAAATGGAGTTGTTGAGAGGAAGAATCGAGTCTTAGAGGAGCTTGCTAGAACAATGCTAAATGAATGCAAGGTTCCTAAATATTTTTGGGCTGATGTAGTGCATACAACTTATTTTGTGATTAATTGTATACTCTTGAGGCCTACTTTTTCAAAAACTCCATATGAACTTTTAAAAGGTCGTAAACCTAATATTTCTCATTTTCATGCTTTTGGGTGTAGATGCTTTATATTAAATAATGGAAAAATAGCTTTAAGTAAATTTGATTCAAAAGCTGATGAGGGTATATTTTTGGGGTATTCATTGTATAGTAAAGCTTATCGAGTCTTTAATAAGTATTCAATGCAAGTAGAAGAGTATGTGCATGTCTATTTTGACGAATCTTCTCCAAAAGAGAAGAGGAAGGTATTCTCTGATGATGTTGCAGGTGCTCTGGAAGAAGCATACTCTAAGGACATGGATCAGGACAAAGAAGCAGAAGCAGGGCAAACTATACAAGATGAGCATCAGGACTTGCCAATCGCATGGAAGACCAAGAAGGATCATCCACTCGACTATGTGATAGGTTATATAACTACGGGGGTGGTAACCCGTAGCTCTTTAGGTAAATTTTGTAACTTTGTAGCTTTTGTATCTCAAATCGAGCCTAAGACCATCGATGAGGCCATTGAGGATGTGCACTAGGGTATAGCTATGCAAGAAGAGCTAAACCAGTCCGAGCGTAATAATGTATGGGACTTGGTTCCTAAGCCTAAAGAATATCCAGTGATTCGTACTAGATGGGTCTTTCGTAATAAATTGGATGAATCTGGCTTGATAATCAGAAATAAAGCTCGCTTAGTGGCCAAAGGCTACAACCAGAAGGAGGGCATCGATTATGATGAGACCTACGCTCCTGTAGCCAGATTAGAGGCCATAAGGATGCTTTTATCCTTTGCATCAATTATGAACTTCATGCTTTTTCAAATGGATGTCAAGAGTGCCTTCTCGAATGGCTACATTCAAGAGGAGGTATATGTAGATCAACCTCCCGGCTTTGACATTTTTTAATATCTGAACCATGTATATAAGCTCAAAAAGGCCCTTTATGGCCTGAACCAAGCTCCTAGAGCTTGGTATGATAGATTGAGCTTTTTCCTCTTTGAAAAAGGGTTCGTGATGGGTATGGTTGATACAATCCTCTTTATTCATAGATTAGATAATCATGTGCTTTTAGTTCAAATATATGTTGATGATATAATCTTCGGATCTACTAATGACATTCTATGTAAAGAATCTTCTGAGTTGACGCAGGGTGAATTTGAGATGTCGATGATGGGTGAGTTGACCTTCTTTCTTGGACTTCAAATCAAACAAATGGATAGCAGCATCTTCATTCATCAATCGAAATATTGCAAAGATTTACTAAAGAAATTCGATATGGAAAAGTGTAAAGAGGCATCAACACATATGGCGTCTGCATGCTATCTAGATAAAGATGAAAAGGGAAAAGCAATTGAGGTAACCAAATATCGTGGGATTATCGGCTCATTATTGTATTTAACTACGAGTCACCCCGATATTATGTTTAGTGTTTGTATGTGTGCTAAATTTAAGGCTTTGCCTAAAGATTCACATTATACTGCTGTAAAACAAATTATGAGATATTTAACAGGAACAACTAATATTGGATTGTGATATCCTAGGGATGCCTCATTATCCTTGGTAGGATATTCCGATTCCGATTTTGCGGGATGTAAGTTGGATCAGAAAAGCGCTAGTGGGACTTGTCATTTACTTGGTAGCTCCTTAGTTGCATGGCACAATAAAAAGCAAGCATGTGTTAACACAAATGTGATAACACAAATGCCATAAACCTATCCAAGAATCCCGTTTTGCATTCTAGAACCAAGCATATTGAAATTAGACATCATTTCTTGCGTGACCATGTACAAAAAGGCGATTGTATGATTGAATTTGTTGAAACATCTAAGAAATTGGCTAATATTTTCACCAAGCCTCTCTCACGAGATACCTTCTATGAATGCATTACAATTCCTTTTATGACTCATGATCTTGTGTGACAAGCTAAAAATGTATATGTGATTGAGTAAAAACTGCTTGATAAATGTTACAAATCTTTGCATGCTTTTAAAGCCTAAAAACCTCTTGATTATGCATATTTGATGTCAGTTAATCGATTAACTATGCTCCTTAATCGATTATAATGAGTTCTAGTAGCAAAAATATCAATTTTCACTAAATTTAATCGATTAAGATTTATTTTAATCGAGTAGTTGAGCTCATTTTTCTGAAAACCTGGAATTTTTATACTGCTTAATCGATTAAAATGCAGCACTTAATCAATTAACGGTAGCATATATATTAGAATCAGAAGCGTTTTTGTCACATTTTCAAACCCTTTCTTCCTCCTTTTCTCTAAAAATCTCAAATGCAAGCAGCAAATTTGAAATCTTAGCTAAATAGAAGTTTTAAACCTCACCTTTATCATTTGTGCACCTCATCTCATCTAATTCGTCTCTCTTTTTCCCAAGAAATCTCATTGCCAATTCCAAACCCTAAGCTTTAGGTTCCCTCCCTTATCCTCCTTCTCCTCTCAATTACTCACAGTTTTCATCATCAACGGAAAGAGGATGTTTGAAGAGGTTCAAGACAACTTCTCACCGCACTCATAGGCCTCCTAATGCTTCATCTTCAAATCTGAACGTGAGGCACGACATTGGAGATCCCTACTGCTCACTCATACTTCAGGAGACCCGGTTGTCCAAATTTTTTGGAAGGAAACCCACCTACATAAGGTATGTTGATCTTACCTGGATGGTGGAACAGAATATCACATTTCCACAAGGTATGCAGACTCAGGGTGCTGTAATGTTTTTGGAATTAACGAGTAATCTGTACCCAACTATGATTAGGGAACTTTATGCTAACTTCTATTATAAGGATGGTAGATATTGGTCTATGATATCGGGAAATCTGTTTGAGATGGATAGTAGCATTTTTATGAATGTGGGTGGCTTATTCACTACTGGTGTTAGCCTAGGTGATTGTGAATGGCTTGCTAATTTCGATGTTGCTGATGTATATAAATCATGTATGAGAGGTCCCCATCTGTATGTCCAGGGAGAATTGACTAAAGATGGTTCATTATCGGTAGAGAATAGATTGCTTCACTATTTGATTGTGTACATCTTGATTTAAAAGAACACTAATCACGCACAACCTACTGTTAATGATCTGAAGTTCATGTATGCTGTGAAAGAGAATATAATGGTTAATTGGCCTGAATAAATTCTGAAGGTCATGTATAATGTCTCTACATCGCAATCCAAATTGTTGCCCTACAGTATCTTCATATCGAGAATTATTGACTATATGCATATTGACGTATCTGACACCATCGTCACAAAGACTTCTGACAAAGATCACCTTGTTGGTGAAAGCCTTTTCCACAAAATGGGTATCTACAAGTATGGAAGTATTTGGAAATACTAGGAAGATTTTACTACATTGGATTTGGAGCTGTCTAACAATGAGGATCATGTTGGTACAGATCAGCCTAATGCAGAGACTCAGGGGAGCCATCTGGAACTACACAGCAAGAATCATCCTTTGGATTAGCTCAATTGGATGCCATGGAGCAAAGGCTGAACAAAAGGATGGATTTACACTATCAGTCTTTGAAGGTCTCCTACCATACTGATTTGGATCAATTTGAGGAGCATCAGGTTGCTTACATCGATAACCACTATCAGGCTATGAGGAGCTTTGTCCAGAACACTGCTGAGGCACAAAATGCGAGGTTTTGTGCAGAGTTTGAGAAGCTGAGATTCCTCATTCGGGGTGGTAGTAGTCTGACTGTACCTGATGACAGATACCCTCCTCCGCATCCCTAGATTAGAAGGCCTTAGATCTTAGATTGCCCTAGGTTTAGTCCTTATATATCGCTAATTTTTAGGATTTATGCTGCTTTGTAATTTCGAGACATATTTTCTCTTTTCTTTATGGATTGTAACTCTAACTATCTAATATTGCTGCAACTTTATGACTTGATATACATGCCATTTGAACTTAAATCGTTTCTATTGTGGTTTCATTTTGCTTATATATGTCAAATATAGCATGATTGCATGTTTAATGGATCTTGATCATGTTTGGTTACATGTATATCTTATGTTTGATTAAGCCTACTGTTTCAATGCTATAATATAAATACTTGATCATTCCAAGCTTGATTGGTTCATGTATAACCCTCCATGACATTAAATATGTCATATTGTTATATTCTGTTGGTTTAATCGATTAACCTATTGTTTTAATCGATTAAATGCTGATAAATTTGTGCACTTGTTAAATTCTTTCATAAACTGGTTAATTAATTATATTCCCAATATTAATTGATTAATTACAGTTTGAGTTCACTTTATATCTCTTATTACTTCTAACCAAATTTTCATTTAGTTTATCTTTTTGATAATGTCAAAAGGGGGAGAAAGGTTGTTTTGTTGTTTAATGTGTGCAGGTTATAAATAATAGCAAGCTTTCGTTGTCTATGTTAGGTATCAGTGGCGGAATACACCTAGAAGGAGGGTTGAATAGGTGTGGCGGAGCTCAAGTTCCACTTTTCTGGTTTTAACACACTTGCTGAAAAATGCCCAGTTAATCAATTAACCAGTAGGCTTAATCGATTAAATCTAAACAGAACCAGAATGATCAGAACCGCAACTTGCACAATTATTAACAAACACACAAACATATATACAACAGATACTTTTGTGCAAGATTAACAAGAACATAGCAAGGAACAAGTATGCAAAATATTAACTCCAAACACGCATTAAAACAACTTGAAATATAAAAGAGAAAGGGATAGAAAAGATTGCGCGGGGATTTTATCCTGGTTCGTTTTGCTGTCCACTGCAAAACTACATCCAGTCCTCCCCTCTGATTTGGGAGATTTTCCTTCTTCACTATGGAACACAATGTACGTTACACACACGCTTCCAAATAAAAAACTTGAACGCTACCTTCTTGGAACCCAAAGAACTTCGTCATCCTTGGTTTGACCTTTCCCAAAACCGCTTCCCAAGAAAACCATTCTTACGCGATTTGACCACAACCAAGGTATCGCTCTTTATCCCAAGACCTCCGAGTCTTTGTGTGAAGAACACCTTATCTAACCGTAGCTAAGATTTTCCCAATCCTTGAATACAAAGCTTTGAGTTACTAATGAGTACTTAATACTCGGATATTACAATAAGAATCAAAGCCGAAAACCTAAGCAAGAACTCACAAGACGTCTTAGTCTAATATGAATGTTCATGCGTGAGGTTTCTGAAAATATGCAATTTTTTGAAGAACTATCTTTTTCTTTTCAAGAAACACAAGAATGATGCAAGAAAGCTTTTGAAAGAAACATGCAAGATGAATATGAAAGCTAAAGCCGATCTAATATTTCTCCTAATTCAACACTCTCTAATAGATTCTAAGAATGACGACCTATATCTTTTCTCTATGTGTTTATCTCTTTTTTTCTTCTTTGTCGTTTCTGCAATTAGCCAATATTTATACAAAACAGATTTTGGCTCTTAAAAACAGTTTTTCAGTTATGTTGTTGAAACAGAAGAAAAACATACACGTTAATCAATTAAGCCATGGGGTTAATCGATTAACCAGTGTATTTTTAATACATGATTAAATGGTAAACTTCTTATATGATATAAGCTCATGCAATACATGATTTCCAAAATATAATTCCTTTAATGCACAAAATCAATGTATATAAATGCATGAACCTATTTATCATATATTTCTAGATGATGTCTCATTTTAGTGGATTAATTACTTTATTAAGTCTTGTGAGACTCACACCTAGGTTTACCTAACCTAGACTCAATATCTATGGCAAGCATCTTAGACTTCTAAAAAGATAATAAAGAATTATGACCTAAGTCTAATAAGACACCACTTGAGCCTTCGACATGTTGATTGTTGAGCCATCTTCAAGCTTTAACTAATTCCTTGTCTTCATCAAAACATAGGCAAACGTTGCTAATGCAATCCTTGACACTTTGCATTCTAAATATCCCCCTTTTTGGTGATGACAAACACCACATCAAATCATACGTTATATTTGATGAGTTAGCTTGATGATGTTGTACATTTGCATAATGGTTGTGACTTCAAAGTTGAAAGCTATTATGCAAACCTTTCTCCCCCTACAAATAACATCAAACACAACAAGCAACCTTTCTCCCCCTTTTGACATTATAAAAAAGATACGAATATTCAATTCTAGTCAAAAGTAGTCAAAAGTAAGAAGAGATATAGCAATTTATTTAAAAAACCTGTAATTATTAGCATAAGCAATAACCAGTTTGAGAGGCTTAAACAAATGCATTGATTTTTGACTCTATAGACAGATTTTGCATGACATATCCATTATGTAAATAGTTTACACATGGAATGATTAAACATATATGTATGCCACTTGTTAGTACCACTTGTTAGATGATACCACTTGTTAGATGCCATTATCACCACTTATTAGCACTTGTTAGGCAATTTTCATTTTAAAACATATTTCAATCATTCAATTATAATACACAATTAAGACATGTTAAAGATTCACGCAAAAACCAATTCTATTTAACATAATTAGCAAGGTTCAACATAGTTACAAAATACTAAAATACAACCATAACCATGAGATGTACTTGACTCAAAAATATAGACGTAAGCCACAAAACAAAAAAAAACTTAACTTTAAAAAAAATTGAGCCTAGGTAATCTATTATCACAAAATTTAATCGATTAAGATGATTTATTTCATAAAGCTTTAGCTACTGGAACTCATTTAATCGATTAAACTGAGGGTTAATCGATTAAGGATAGAAAGTTGACAGTTTTAAGCACAGTTTTGAGCTTACTAAGAAATAATTTTGTAACCTTGTTAATTACCTTACTTACCCTTTGGTGATAGGTCAAGATTGCCACTTGTTTGATGAAAAGTTTGATGATATGATCAAAGTTGTATATTTGACATTCAAAGTGCGCTGCTCCCCCTTTCATCGTTCTTCCCTTTATCTTCTCCCCCTTTATTACTTAGAGAAGTACTCTTGGTAGGTAGCATAATACGAAAGCTCAATTTAAAACTTTTCTCAATAACTTTTCCTCTTAATGACCTTGATCTACTCACCAACCTTGTGCCTAGAACATATTTTGTTGATTTATCACTTGATGCTCAAATGTCCTTTGGCACACCTGCAAACACAATTTACTTGTCTCTTTTGGGTACCCAAGTTATCTTGGGTCCCTTCTTGTTAGTAACTAAGGGATCTTGCCCCTTCTTTACCCAAACATCTTTACCACTTGGCACACCAAATTTTCTAACAAAGCATGTAGTGCATGTGTCACCATGTGTACCACAATAGAAACAAGTAGGCGTGTTATTATTTGACTTCTTATGCATATGAACTATAGGATTTCTACATGGTCTTTTCTTAGGTTCAGGTTTATATCCAATTCCAGATCGGTTACCAACGTTTCTTGTATTAGCAAGCAATGTGTTAAGGTTTTCTTGACTATATGTGAGCTTTGAAAGTTTTTGTTTCAAAACAGAATTTTCAGCATTTAAATTCTCACAAGTATCACATATGGAGGGTTGACATAATTTAGAAGTAGAGCAATCACATGAGGCACATGCATAGATAAGATCAAGAGTTTCACTTTTAAGTTTAGGTTCATCTAATTCCTTTTGCATTTCAATTATTTTCTTTTCATGCAAGGAGATAACTCTTTTTCTATCTATATTTATTTTAACAATTTTCTTTTACTCCTCATGCATTTCAACATAAGCTGTATATAATTCATCGTATGGAGGAGAGTCATTTGAGCATGATGAAGTATAGGAATGTACCTCAATAGAATCATATTCATCACTAGATGTGCATTTCTCACGCACTTGTGCAATAAGGCATACCTTTGAATTTTTCTCCTCATCGGATGAGCTTGAAGTCGAATCTTTCTCGGAATCGTCCCAAACAATGTATGCTCATTTTGACTTGGACATTCGAGCGTTGCTCTTCTTGTTCTCGACTTTCTTGAGGTAGCTCGAGCACTGATACTTTGTGGCCCGATTTTTCACACTCGTAGCAAGTGAAGTCTTCTTTGAAAATCTTGCTTTTCTTGGTTGAGTTCTTGGCTTCTTTCTTTAGATTCTTGATCCATCCTTTCTTCTGGAGATATTTCTTGAATTTTTTAAATAGGACACTCAAGTCTTCATCGGAATCAGGATCTGAACTAGAATCCTCACTTTCTTGATCTTCTTGAAATCTTGTAGCTTTGAGTGTGATTCTGTTCTTGTCTGAATCTTCATTCAAGGTCAAACGCCCTAACTCCATTTAATGTTCTCGGAGTTTCCCAAATAGAGTAGATAATGGCATGTTGTCTAAGTTCTTTGACTCCATTATTGCGGTTACCTTTGGTTGCCATTTCCTATCAAGACAATACAAAAATTTATTAGACAAATCAACATTAGTAAATCCTCCATTAGTAAGTTTTATCAAATTGAACAACGACTTATGTGTAGAGCCAGGACTGTGCTCTGCTAGGTTTGTCTCCAAACATCTGGAAACCTCATCTTCTACAACATGACAACTAATTTCATTCCGTGGAAATTCCTGGGTGACATGAATAATGGGAATCAGGTGGATCCGGTGGTCCAAAAAAATCCTCCAACATCTCCAAGGAAAATCTCTTTTGCTCAAGCTCTAAAATCTTCATGTGACATAATTGCTTCACAACTACCTCAACCTTGCATAAAGGGGGATGCTATTGCCATTAAAATTCTCGAAGAGGAATACCAATCAGTGCTACAAAGATGCAAAAACCATCTTCATGGACGTCTCATTTTGTCCAAGGGTGACTCACCTATGAAGTTCACAGATCTGAAAAAAAAGCTCCAAGCTTTGTGTAGCAAGATTGCTAAGTGGACTATGATTTCCCTTGGTAAAGGCTTTTATTATTTTGCATTCTCCTCAATGGAAGACATGAGAAATGTGTGCTCTGTGGGTTCTTGGAGCTTGAGAGCTGGATTCCTTAGACTCTTTCTTTGGTCACCTGACATTAACCCAAATCTGCAAAAAATGTCACATACTCAGTGCAGGATCAAGATACACAATCTTCCACGAGAGTAGTGGAGCCCAAGAATATTATTCTCTATTGCAGGGGGTATAGGGACACCTATATCGCTGGATGAAGCTACACACACCAGATCTTTTGGACATTTTGCTAGAGTAATGGTGGAACTCAACTTAAAGGCAAACCTGCTAGACCAAATCCTTGTTGAAAGGGAAGGCTTTGCTTTCTTTGTATCCATTGAATATGAAAACTTGCCAAACTTCTGTCAAGGATGTCAAACCATTGGTCACATGGTTGCTCAATGTCGCAGAAATAACAAAAGTCAGGAGGCAGAGGGGAATATAAAGAATAGGAACAAAAAGACAAAGGTAGTGGAGGAAGTTCCAAAGGAAAATTAAATCAATGATCTGACCATTAATTTGGAAATTGAGAAAGAGGTGGAGGAGAATTTAAAAGATATGGAAAGGCTAGTAATCACACCAAAATCCAGGGAGAACCTAGATATTCAAATTGAGAATGAGCTGGATATCACAAGGGTGGAAAACTCAGTTGAAGAAGTTGCATCTGATACACAAAGTGAAAACATTGATAGTGCAAGAGACAAATGAATTACAAAATGTTGCATCCAATGATAGTCGTATAGTGGGAAGGCTTTGGGATGATGAGGAGAGCAATGAGGAAGGGGAGGAAGAATTTTCCAAGGTTCTCAGCAGATCACAAAAGAAAAGATGAAAAAGAGAGGTCAATCAGCTAAGGTGTACCAGACCAGAAATGGTGGATATAGAAGCATTTCTGAATGAGAGTTCTCTACTGGAAATGCAGGGGATTAGGGAATCTAAAATCAAAATTGACCCTAAAGAATATGTGCCTTGCCCATAATCCGGATATAGTTTTTATGGCTGAACCTATGATCTCAGTGGAGGTAATAAAGAGCAGATTTTGGACTAATTTGAATCTGCAGATTTTTGTTGTTTATAATATAGGGAGCCTCATTCCTTCATTATGGGCCTTATGTAAAATTGGGCTAAGTCCTTCTGTCCTGGTCAACTCTGTTCAGCATATATCAATTTCTTTAAACTTCGAAAATAAGTCTCTCATGGTTTGTGCAGTTTATGCCTCTACTAGTTACTTAAGTAGGAGAACCCTTTGGTCTGATATCAAAGCTGATACTCTAGCTCACACTGGATCTTGGTGTTGCATAAGGGATTTTAATGCTGTAACTGGTGCTCATGAATGCAGAGGAAACACTCTGCCTGCCAGATTTTCTTGCAATGATTTTCAAGCTTTTATTGACAATGTTGCCCTTCTACAACTCCAAACTATTGGAGATCAGTTCTCTTGGTCAAACCGCAGAGGAGGATCTGCTTTAACTTAGAAAAGAATTGATAGAGCTCTTTGCAATGAGGATTGGATCAACAATTAGAGTCAGGTATTTTGTTGTACACTGCCTAGAGTGGCCTCTGATCACCACCCCCTGTTACTCCAATTTGTATCATCAACATCTTCTAGACCCTCCTCTTTTAGATTTCACAAAATGTGGTTGGAGCATTTGGATTGTAGAAGACTTGTTAATGATATTTGGAACTCTGAAGTGATTGGTTGCCCAATGTTCATCCTTGCTTAAAAGCTGAAAATTCTCAAAAAGGAGCTTAGACATTGGAATATCAATGTTTTTGGAAATATTCATCATAGGGTGAACATAGCTAAGATAAATGTGGAAAATATTCAGCAGTGCATTAATGACTTTGGTGCTGAGGAATCCCTCCTTGAGCAAGAGGACACAACTCAATCTGAGTTATCTAAAGCTCTCATTGCTGAGGAGATATTCTAGAATGAGAAAGCCAGGCTAAATTGGCATTTATATGGAGATAGGAACACTAGCTTCTTCCACAAGGTTACTAAAATTAGACAAACAACTAAGTCTATGTCCATGCTAAGAGTTGGAGACACAATCCTAACTGACCAGTTGGATATTTCAAACCATGCTATAAGTTTTTACTCTGATTTGTTTGGATCTCAGAATGATACCTCTCCTAATAACCTAATCCAAACAGTGGTGCCAAGCTTAGTCACTGATGATGACAATGAAATGCTAACTAAGATGCCCTCCAATGAGGAAATTAAGACAACTATGTTTGCAATGAATGGTGATGGAGCCCCTGGCCCAGATGGTTTTGGTGGATGCTTCTATCTACACTTATGGGATATAGTTCATCCTGAGGTTTGTAACTCAGTGAACCAATTCTTTACTCATGGTTGGATTCTTACAAATCTAAATTCTAACTCTGTAGTCTTCATTCCAAAGACTGAAGGGGCTGATAAATTGGAGGATTTCAGGCCTATTGCTCTTGCCAACTTTCAGTTCAAGATAATCACAAAGGTGCTTGCTGACCGTTTGGCATCCATTGCCACTAAAATCATTGCTTCAGAGGTCATCAATTTGTTGGATCACAAAGCTTTTGGAGGCAATTTGGCAATCAAACTTGACATAAAGAAAGCTTTTGACACAATGGACTGGATTTTTCTTCTAGACACTCTAAAGGCATTTGGTTTTAATCAGAAATTTTGTAAATGGATCAAAGTTATTCTCCATTCTGCTAGGCTTTCTATAATGGTCAATGGTTATAGTGTTGGTTTCTTCAATTGTAAAAGAGGGGTTAGACAGAGAGATCCCCTTTCTCCTCTCTTGTTTTGTATTGCTGAAGATGTGCTTAGTAGGGGCATATCTAAACTTGTGATGGATAATACGCTTAGTACAATTTCAGGGCCTAAGTACATTCAAACTACTAGTCATGTTTTATATGCGGATGATATTCTCAACTTCTGCAAAGGGGTGAAAAGGGAATTGTTGGGTCTAAAGCAGCTTGTTATGGATTATGCTCAAGCTTCTCGCCAGGAAATTAACATCTCCAAATGCAAGTTTCATGCAGGCAGTATGCCTTTCAATTATTTGGGGGTTCCCTTGTTCAAAGGGAGACCAAAAAGGATCCACCTTCAAACTATTGCTGACAGAATTCTGAAAAAAATGTCCTCTTGGAAAGGATCCTCTCTTTCTATTATGGGTAGAGTTGAGATTGATAAATCCATAATTCATAGCATGATGGTCTATAGTTTCCACATCTATAAATGGCCAAATTCTCTTCTAAGTTTAGTGGACAAAGGGATAAGAAATTTCATTTGGGCAGGTGATATAGACAAGAGAAAGTTTGTCACAGTGGCATGGTCCAAAGTGTGTTCCCCTATTCTGGATGGAGGCTTGGGTCTCAGATCAGTAAAGTTGATGAATAAAGCTTCTCTATTAAAGTTTGCCTGGGAAATGAGGACCTCAAACCAGGAATTGCCCTGTTTTTTAGAGACAGGTTTGGGTATCAATACTCCCCTGCTACAAGATATTTCAGATCATCAATTTGGTCTGGTATTAAAGAGAATTGGCATGCTTGCAATTTAAATTCAATCTAGATGGTGGGATCTGGTCAACACATCAACTTCTGGAAGGATAATTGGTTTGGTGAGCCACTGGTTGAGCTGATGAGCATCCCTAAGGAGTTATATTCTTCTCTCTTATCCTCTGTGCCTTGCTTCAGGAAGGGGTCTTGTTGGACAATTCCTACATTTATGAATAGGCATTTCCCTAAAATTATTGAGAAGATTGCAAAAACTACAATAGTAGGAAACTTGGACAGATTAGTGTGGCAAAAGACTCTTGATGGTACTCTTTCCCTCAAAGCTTCTTATAATGAAGTAATGAATTACCCAATCCAGTTAAACTTGTGCAAGTTCATTTGGTCAGCAAACATTGCTCCCTCAAAATCCTTCACCACTTGGAGAATTATGCACAAGAAGATGCCTAAGGATGATAATCTTAGGAAAAGAGGGTGTGCCATAGTCTTTATATGCAACTTGTGTAATTCTCACAGTGAAGAGGAGGATCACCTTTTCCTGCATTGCAGATTTGCATCTAAGCTTTGGGATTGGATTAACAATGTGTACTCCATCAAGTTGAACAATTCTTCACTTCAAAGCATTTTTGCTGATTGTGCTAAGCTGAAAAACAAGCAGGTTAAGGAGGTCTTGATAACTTGTGCAATAAACACCTTAAGAACAATCTGGTTTTGCAGAAACCAGAACAGGTTTGAGGGAATTCTACTCACATTCTCTCAGGCAATCAGAAGGATCAAGAGAGATACTTCTTTAGCTGGCAATTCTTCCCCTGCCTCTGCCTCTGCAACAGGTTTTATCTTTACTGATTATACTAGGAACAGATTGGGAATGACCAATTATCATTTTAGGAATTTGTAATTCGCACTCCTTTAATATATCAGGTGTAATCACACCTTTGTTTTAAAAAAAAAAGGTTTTATCAAGTGCGACCAAATGATTTACAACATGAGTAAAACGTTTTTTCATATTACATATAGATTCATTAGGAAACATGCGATATAACTCATACTCATGCGTAAGCGCATTTAGTCTAGCTCGCTTAACTTCACTCGTGCCTTCGTGGATAACTTGTAAAGTATCCCACATTTCTTTTGCATAAAGGCATTGCGAGACTTTAAAGAATTCGTCATAAGATAAGGCCGAAGTAATAATTTTCTTGGCCTTAAGGTCATGTTGGACCATTCTTTTCTCAATATCCGTCCACAAGCCTTTAGGCTTTTCTTTAAACTCGCCATCCACCATATGAAGTGGAATGTATGGACCATTGACAACGGAATCCCAAATGTCTGTGTCTATTGCCTGGATATACATTTTCATGCGAACCTTCCAATAGGCATAACCTTCGCCACTGAATACGGGAAGGCGGTTAATGGATGTGCCATCATCGCCAAATGGGTTATTAGAGCCCATATGTAGTCCCTCTCAGATCATGCAGATGCATTTGAGCTAGCACGACGTACTAGCTCTAATACCACTTGTTAGGTATCAGTGGCGGAATAAAACTAGAAGGGGGGTTGAATAGGTGTGGCGGAGCTCAAGTTCCACTTTTCTAGTTTTAACACACTTGCTGGAAAATGCCCAGTTAATCGATTAACCAATGGGCTTAATCGATTAAATCTAAACAGAACCAGAATGATCAGAACAGCAACTTGCACAGTAATTAACAAACACACAAATAGATATACAACAGATACTTTTGTGCAAGATTAACAAGAACATAGCAAGGAACAAGTATGCAAAATATTAGCTCCAAACACGCATTAAAATATCTTGAAATATAAAAGAGAAAGGGATAGAAAAGATTGTGCAGGGATTTTATCCTGGTTCGTTTTGCTGTCCACTGCAAAACTACATCCAGTCCTCCCCTCTGATTTGGGAGATTTTCCTTCTTCACTATGGAACACAATGTATGTGACGCACACGCTTCCAAATACAAAACTTGAATGCTCCTTTCTTGGAACCCAAAGAACTTCGTCACCCTTGGTTTGACCTTTCCCAAAACCGCCTCCTAAGAAAACCTTTCTTACACGATTCGGCCGCAGCCAAGGTATCGCTCTTTATCCCAAGACCTCCAAGTCTTTGTGTGAAGAACACCTTACCTAACCGCAGCTAGGATTTTCCCAATCCTTGAATACAAAGCTTTGAGTTACTAATGGGTACTTAATACTCGGATATTACAATAAGAATCAAAGCCTAAAACCTAAGCAAGAACTCACAAGATGTCCTAGTCTAATATGAATTTTCATGCATGAGGTTTGTGAAAATATGCAATCTTTTAAAGAAGTATCTTTTTCTTTTCAAGAAACACAAGAATGATGCAAGAAAGCTTTTCAAAGAATCATGCAATATGAATATGAAAACTAAAGCCTTAGCATGATCTAATTTTTCTCCTAATTCAACACTCTCTAATAGATTCTAACAATGACGATCTATATCTTTTCTCTATGTGTTTCTCGTTTTTTTTCTTCTTTGTCGCTTCTGCAATTAGCCGATATTTATACAAAACAGAATTTGGCTTTTAAAAACGGTTTTTCAGTTATGTTGTTGAAACAGCAGAAAAACATACATGTTAATCAATTAAGCCATGGGGTTAATCGATTAA
>NC_032017.1:781423-784325 GCF_001865875.1 Lupinus angustifolius | reverse complement strand
ATGATTTCCAAAATATAATACCATTAATGCACAAAATCAATGTATATAAATGAATGAACATAATTATCATATATTTCTAGATGATGTCTCATTTTAGTGGATTAATTACTTTATTAAGTCTTGTGAGACTCACACCTAGGTTTACCTAACCTAGACTCAATATCTATGGCAAGCATCTTAGACTTCTAAAAAGATAATAAAGAATTATGACCTAAGTCTAATATGACACCACTTGAGCCTTCGGCATGTTGATTGTTGAGCCATCTTCAAGCTTTAACTAATTCCTTGTCTTCATCAAAACATAGGCAAACGTTGCTAATGCAATCCTTGACGTTTTGCACTCTCAGTCTAGCTATGCACTTTAACTTTGAAATCAACAACCATGCATTATGTGATCATCTTCAAGCTTTGCAGCAAAACAAATTTGGTGTTGAGTTTGTGATCATCAAAAATGGGGAGGTTGAAAGTGAATGGTGTCAAGAGTGCACTTATGCTTGCCTATGTTTTGATGAAGACAAATGACTTAGTGAAAGCTTAAAGACAACTCAACAAATCAACATGCCAAAGATTCAAGAGCTTAATGTCTAGACTAGAGTCTTAGATGTGTGTTAGTTATTGAGTCTAGGTTAGGTAAACCTAGATGCATATCTCACAAAATCTAAAAACTATCATATCATTTACATGAGACATACCATCTAGTTTATTATATGTTCATGCATTAATCATACATGTTATTTGTGCATTTTAGGCATAACATAAAGGTAAAATATGTATAGTTGATAAGCATATCATATAGGTAGTTTACCAATTAACATCATAACTGAAAACATGTCAGTTAATCGATTAAGAGAAGCTTTAATCGATTAACGTGAAAACAGGTTTTAACAGTTTCAACAGAAAACTGAAAAGCAGGTTTCAGTTACTCTCTAACAGCCCGTTAATCGATTAACAAGCAACATAATTGATTAACTGTGTGAAAAAAAGTTTTTCTATATAAACTGTTTCTTTAACAGATTTCATATACGATTTTATACATTCATATTAGAATTGCTAAGTTGCATATTTTCAAATTCATGTATGTCATATAGGCAGAGGGAATTGCATGTGAGATTACAGTGAGATAGTATTATGTTTAGGATTAAAATGTCATCCATTGCATATTATCAAATGTGTTCTTCATCCTATTTGTTCTTGCATGATTCTTTCACTACTGTTTAGAGATCTATTAAGGGTAGAAATTAAATGTTTTCATGATTTTCATCTTATACATATTCATAGTAATTGTGAGATTTGTATAGGGGTTTTTTGTTCTACCTTATTATATTTGCGCTATTCTAGAGCTACACATTACTCTATTTTTTGTGTTGTTTGTGTAACAAGGGGAGTCATCTCTTGGTGTCGTACCACCAAAGAGATCAGAGAGTCTTCACCAAGATTTGGAGGTCTTGTGTTTAGAGCATACTCTTGGTTGGTTCTGGATCGTAGCAAAGGTTTTCCTAGGCGATTGGGTAAGGTCAAACCCAACTATAGGTATTGGGAACTCAAGAAAGGAGCGTTCAAGGTCTTGTAATTGGAAGTGTGTTTGTAAGGCAGATTGATTTCAATTTTAGTGAATAAAAATCTCTGGGATCACAAGGTAGGACTAGATGTAGTTTTGCAGTGGACCACAAAATGAACCAGTAGAAAAACCATGTTGCAGAATGTAAGACTGGGATTGCAACTAAGAGGGGGTGAATTAGTTGACTTAAAATAATGGTCACGTTTTCTGCGAAATCAAGAGTTAAAGTGCAGCGGAAAATATATGCAGAAAATTAATAAGTAAAATCGAAGAGATAAGGAAGAAGAGAGTACACAAGGATTTTATACTGGTTCACTTTCTTGTTCACCGAAGGCTACGTCCAGTACTCTTGCAGCACAAGTGACTTTCCACTAAATATTATGAGTTGTAATTACAATATCTCACCCTGAGACTTTTATGTACCTTACATACTCACTAATACTTATCACCTTGGAAAACACCTTTCCAAGTAACTCTATCCCCTTTCTTACCACACCTCGTGAAAGAAAGTATTTTCAATGAATGAAGAATTACAATAGTGGCTTTGATTGCCTTTACAAGTATGATATGTAATATCACTGGGAATTCAATAACTCTCTTGTATACTAAGTAATATTGCTCAATAGGTTTGTAAAACTTTGAAACAATTACTTCAAGTAACTCAGAAAAAATCTCTTTTGAAAGTTTAAGAACTGAGTGCAAAAGTGCAGAAAAATAGTGAGAGAATTTTTCAGAATGTGAGAGTTGTATGAAAGTTGTGTATTGTGATTATGAGTTTTAATGCCTTTATATAGGCTTTCCAATCAGCTAAAATGTCGCTTTGAAAGGGTAGGAATTGATTGGAATGAAAACATGTCTTTTGGGTTGAAACTCATTCACTTTGAATTTGAAAATCTAAAGCAACAGCTCTCAGTAATCGATTATAGCATTGAGTAATAGATTACTCAAGTGTTCTGTCCACTATTTATTTAATTTTGAATTAGAGTAATCGGTTACTCACTTTGAGTAATCGGTTACTCAACTTTAATAACAATAGTAATCTGTTACTCAAAGACAGTAATGGATTACTCTGATCAGTTTTAAGTTAGATAACTCTTTTCTCACACTTGTAACCAGTTACTTAGATGAAGTAACCTGTTACACGCTATTTTTGAAAATTGTTTTAAGTATTTTAAAGTGTTTCAATTTTCTTATAAAAATAGTTTGAGCATTACTACTATTGTATAATTAAGAGTATATAATAGAAGTGCCTATTTAGACTTAGACTAAAAGTCTTGAATATCTTGAAGCTTGAATCTTCATTGTCTTCATAAGTATTCTTCATTTTCTTCTTTTTGGTGATGT
>NC_032017.1:776520-781323 GCF_001865875.1 Lupinus angustifolius | reverse complement strand
AGGTCAAGAGCAAGATCTTCTTCACAATCTCCCCCTTTTTGATGATGACAAACCAATATCTTTTTGATATTGTAATTTTCGGAGAGCAGCATACTTTGTGATATTCTTGACTTGTCTTGAGTATGCTCCCCCTATCTTGTATGCTCCTCCTTTCATTTGGAGTTATGTGTCTGAAATATTTTAAACATAAAATACACTCTCCCAACTTTTGTCTCCCTTTTAACTTCATCAAAAAGTAGAAAAGCCAAGAGTTTTCCAACACAATATATATATAGCATACAATATGTATATGACAAGCATAAATGTAATCATAAGATATCATAAACATCGCAACGCATATCTTAAAGGTAAAAAGATGTTCAAGCATTAACAGTAATACAAACAACATGATTGAAATTTGTCCGTAACATGGAAAAATTAACATTACAAAAAAAATCCTAAATATAGATAAAGTCTAATATTCAGGCTTAGAACTGTCTTCATCAACATCCATGCTACTCAGTTTAGAAGAGAGACGATGAAGTTCAAAATGGATTTGTTGATTCAGAGTATCAAAGGCATCCATCCAGTTAGTGATGTAGCCTCGAAGAGAAATCAATTCATCCATAATCATTTGGTTTGAAGGCATGACAGCAGATGAGGAGATTGAGCATGAAACTCAGAAGGTTGAGGTTCAGAAGGATTAGCAGGGGTAGGTTCTGGTTCAGGGGCAGAAGGTCTATCTTTCTTATGCTTGTAGGTTCGGTGACGAAGATCAAATGTGAAGCCCATTTTGTGAATCACATCCACATCAATATGGCTTTCATGAGGGTTAAGCGGGACCTTAGTTTCTCCAGCAGTAGAAACACTAAAATGCTCAAGGATTTTTGTTATGAAGATTGCATATGGAAAATGGCTTTGGGTTCCTCTTACACACCACATTTGTCTCATTATCATCAGTGTCCAATTGATTTTCAGATTAAATTTCATAGCATACATCAATTGAAGTTCTATGCCACTTAGTTGATAGTGGTTTGAAAATTTTGGTAAGATGACATAGCTCAAAAAATAATGAAGCAAACGGTCTTCTAGTTTGAGATGTCCAGCAGAGAGGATATCTCTATTTTTAACAGTTTCACCATAACCCTGTTGCTTAAGCATTTCTATTTCCTCTTTAGTAATTCTGCATAGAGAATAATAAAAATCTTTTCGATCATAGTTTTCCCATTCACATATAAGGCTGAAGCCTGCAATGCTTCCCTGATAGGGTATGTTACGGCACAATGAACTCATGGTTTTCAAATCCAAAGTAATGTCTTTTCCTTTTACATAGGAAGTGAGATGGTTTTTCCTAAAGTTCATGTTACAGTAAAATACTCTAATCAGTTCAGGATAGATTTCATTTGATTCACAACAGAAATCTAAAAGGTTTTGTTGTCTCAAGAGATAAGGAAATAGAAAATCTTCAAACTCAAAGTTCCCGAGATTACCGTATTTAGGAGTGAAGATTATGCGACCATGAAAGTGCTCCTCAAAGATTTTACGTTGCTCATCATTTGCTAGAAGACGCATTAGGTCAAGAGGGTTGGACTCCAAAGATGAAGTTCCTTGGTTCCTTTGAGTCAAATTTGTGTGTTGCTTCTTTTATCTAGAAGAGGAAGCCATGGATTGACGTTTTTGAGTTCTTAGGTTTTTGGGTTTTTCAGATTTGGGGTTTTTTTATTTAGGCCACTAAATACGAAAATAAATGTTTAGAAGTGTTTAGAAGTGGAAATGTGATACGAAAGCACACAACAATCACTCAAAACATATCAAAAACAAAGATTTTAGGGTTTGAGAGGGTTGAGCAAGAGAGAGCACGAGTTGATGCGGAAGATGAGTTTGAAAAAGTTTTAAGAATGCAGAAAAAATACATATATAACAGCATAGAGTAATTGGTTACTCAAATTAAAACTTTCAAACAGCAACATAGAGTAATTGGTTGCTCAAATTAAAACTTTCAAACAACAACATAGAGTAATCTGTTACTAATTTTGAGTAATCAGTTAGTGAAACTAAATTTTTTAAAAATTTTCAAACAACAACATCGGTTACTCATTTTGAATAATCGGTTACTGAAACACGATGTTCAGCCATGTAATTGGTTACTCTCTAGTGTAATCAATTACTGGTCCTA
This sequence comes from Lupinus angustifolius, assembly GCF_001865875.1. Taxonomy (NCBI): domain Eukaryota; kingdom Viridiplantae; phylum Streptophyta; class Magnoliopsida; order Fabales; family Fabaceae; genus Lupinus; species Lupinus angustifolius. Next base: position 779,168 of record NC_032017.1, on the reverse strand, counting down.
GAAGAATTTATTTTTAGGCAAAATTAAGCTATCAAAATGATTTTTAACCCAAAAATTAAAAAATTTAAACATAAATAAACACATTTAAGTTCAAGTAGACATGAAATAGATATAAGGAAGCACACATATAATCATATATAAGCATTTAAGATAAGTATGCTTCATCAAGAATGTATAATTCTCGTCTAATTTTATAAAAAGGTTCTTTTGCCAAGGATTTAGTGAATATATCTGCTAGTTGGTTGTGAGTATCAACAAATTCTACAGACACATCCTTCTTTTGGACTAGAATGCATAACATGATTCTTTGTGAGGTTTATAGCACATGTATTGTCACATTTTAAAGGAATACACCCTAAATCTAAGCCATAATCTCGTAATTGTTGTTTGAGCCACAACACTTGGACACAACAACTACCTGCTACTATATATCCAGCTTCAACAGTGCTTAGGACAACACATGCTTGTTTCTTGCAAGACCAAGAGACCAAAGCATTTCCCAAAATATGGCAAGTACCACTTGTACTTTTAATCTCAGATTTGCACCCAGTAAAATCTAAATAACCAACCAAATCACATATGCTTCATTTTGGATCCCATAGCCCAACGTTAGATGTACCCTTAAGATATTTCATGATTCTCTTAATGGCAACCAAGTGTGATTCCTTTGGTTTAGATTGATAGCATGCACGCAGACATACACTAAACATTATATCATGTCTACTGCCAGTTAAATATAAAAGAGATCCAATCATACCTTGATACTTTGATATTTCAATGATTTTTCCTACTTCATTGGTATTAATGTAAGTATCGGATCCCATAGGAGTAGTTATTGGCTTGCAGCCATCCATGTCAAATCTTTTTAGCAGGTCTCTACAATACTTGGATTTGCTTACGAAAATACCATTATCAAGTTGTTTGATTTGAAGTCCAAGGAAGTAATTTAACTTTCCCATCATGGACATTTCAAACTCTCCTTACATCATTTTGCCAAATTCACTACACAAAAACTCATTAGTAGAACCAAAAATAATATCATCTACATAAATTTGAACAAGTAGAGTATGATGATTTATTCTTTTTATAAAGAGTGTAGTGTCGACCTTTCCTTTGTTGAAACCTTTTTCAAGTAGAAATTTAGTTAGACGATCATACCATGCACGAGGAGCTTGCTTTAAGCCATAGAGAGCTTTCTTTAATTTGCACATATAAGAATGATTTTGCAATCTTCAAAACCAGGAGGTTTATCAACAAACACTTCTTCTTGAACGTAGCCGCTGAGGAAAGCACTCTTTATGTCCATTTGATATAACTGAAAATTCAAAGAGCATGCATATGCAAGAAATAGCCTAATAGCTTCAAGTCTAGCAACTGGAGCAAAGGTTTCATCAAAATCTATACCTTCCTCCTGATTGTATCCTTGGGCTACTAGTCTAGCTTTATTTCTAACAATAATACCATTTTCATCAGATTTATTTCGAAATACCCACCGAGTTCCAATAACATGCCTGTTTTTCGGTCTAGGAACAAGTTCCCAAACTTCATTTCTCTCAAACTGGTTTAATTCTTCTTGCATAGCAAGAATCCAGTGTTCATCCTCGATTTCTTCATCAGTTTTGGAGGGCTCTATTTGAGAGACGAAGGTCATGTTTAGACATGCTTTATCAAGCATTCGTCGGGTAGTGATACCCGTATTTAATTAAGTAATAATGTTGTCAATCAAATGATCTCGATGAGTTCTCCATTCTTTTGGTAAATCTGTATGAATATGCTCCTCTTGAGATGGTAGGTTATCATTCATTTTCAAATGCTCAATATCAGTTGTAGGTTCAATAATAGAAATTTCATTTGAGGATGAACTTGGAAATTCCTCTTCATCAGGAGTAAACTCATCCTTTATATCAGGATTGGTTTCATGAAAAGATACATGAATGGATTCTTCCATGGCTAGAGTTCTTTTATTAAAAACTCTACTCGTCAGAGAGTAGCCTAGGAATATGCCTTCATCAGCTTTTATATCGAATTTGCCTAAGTTATCCTTACTATTATTCAAAACAAAGCATTTACCACCAAATACATGCAAGTGAGAAATGTTTGATTTTCTACCTTTGAAAAGTTTATAAGGGGTTTTCTTAAGAATTGGTCTTATAAGAACTGGATTTGAAACATAGCATGTAGTACTTACTACATCCTCCCAGAAATATTTTTGGAGGTTAGTTTCGTTCAATATTGTACGAGCCAGTTCTTCTAAAGTCCGATTCTTTCTCTCTACAACACCATTTTGTTGTGGTGTTCTAGGAGCATAAAAATTGTGACTGATGCCAACATCATCACAGAATTCTTCAAAAGAAGAGTTTTGAAATTCTCCCCATGATCACTTCTTATAGCAGCGATTTTTAGTGATTTTTCATTTTGGACTCTTTTAACATAAATGCCAAAGGCTTTGAATGCCTCATTCTTATGAACTAAGAAGAGTGTCCAAGTGTATCTCGAAAAATCATCTACTATAACAAGAGCATAGTAGTTACCACCATAACTTTTTGTCCTTGAGGGGTCAAACAAGTCCATATGTAGTAATTGCAATGGTCTATCGGAAGAAACCATATGCTTAGGTTTGAAAGAAGTTTTTGTTTGTTTACCCATTT
>NC_032017.1:762006-776420 GCF_001865875.1 Lupinus angustifolius | reverse complement strand
TTTAGGTAAACCAACAACTAAGTCTTTCTTAATAAGTTTATTCAAATGGTCCATATGTATATGAGCAATTCTCTTATGCCATAGCCATGCATCATGATTATCATTTGCAACTAAACATGTTATTGGTAAAGATGAATCTATGTCAATCATATATATATTGCTTATCCTTTTACCAACAACTTTAGAGTTTTGAGAGTTCTTACTTTCAATGATGCACTTATCTAGGTAGAATGCCACATGGAAGCCTTTGTCACATAATTGACTTATGCTTATAAGGTTGTGCTTGAATCCTTCAACATATAGTACACCTTCTATAGTTGTTGAGGGTGGCTTGCCGATTCTACCAACTCCAAGAAGTTTTCCTTTGTTGTTATCACCATAAGTGACATATCCTTTGTCCCTTGGAGTAAGGACAAAAAACTTCTTTATATCGCCCATCATGTGTTTTGAGCAGTCACTATTCAAGTACCATAAGTTGCAGGCGGCTCTCCAATTTTCCTACAAAACAAATTAAAAATATTTTCTAGGTACCCAATGTGATTTGGGTATTGCGGGGTTAGCACCTTTTTATATCCATTTATACTGGCCAGATGACACACTATATTTTCTAATATGACAAGTGTTAGGTGTGTGACCAATTTTATCACAATAAGAACATGTGGGTAGATGCTTATGCGTCCAAGATTTTATTTTAAAAATAGGATTAGTATGGACACTTTCTTTATGAAATATTATAGTGCTTCCCATGATTGTTATTCCTAGGACATTCCCATTTTTAGCTACATGACTATTTGCATAGCCAGGACCTCTACGGTCTATTGAATGTCTTTGGACTTTTATGATCTTGTCTAAATCGTGATTGCTCTTTTTGAGTTTATTAAGTTCAAGACTTAATGTTTAAACTTTAGTTTCAAGAGCAACACATTTTTGACATGAGGAAGAAGTGAGTTTTTCAATATCTTTCTTTAGAACTTTGTTATGGCTTTCCAAAATAGAAATTTCATTTTTCTGTTTTAGAAAAAGTTTGGAAAGCTTAACATATTCTTGATGTAAATCATTGAAAGCATTTTGTAACTCATCATATGAAAAAGTATCATTTCTTTCAAAGTTACTAACCTCATAATCATCATTTGAAATGTGTGAAGCCATCAAGGAAATATGTAATTGCTCCTTAATTCTAAGTTCTGCATTTGAACCATCATCTTTATCTTCTGATATAACATTTGTTCTTCTATCCTTCTTTCTTTTGCAAGTATGATGCTTTTGTAGGGCTGGACAAGCACATTCAAGATGATCTGGTTTTCTGCATATGGAGCATGTAGATTTTTGCTTTGATGTTGATGCTTCACCATTCGCTGTAGACCTTTGTACTTCTTTGGCTTCATATATCCTTTCTAAAGTGTCCCAAATTTCTTTCGATGTTTTTCAACTTGACACTCTGAGGAATTCTTTTTCTTCTAGAGTCGACACAAGAATATTTTTGGCTTTAAGGTCGTATTGGACTTTATTTTTTATCTTCAACGGTCCATGATCATTTTGGTTTTGGTTGTTTAACCCCATTAACAACCATGTATGGTAGGAATGGACCTTCTTCTATTGAGTCCCATATATCTAAGTCTTGAGATTCTATGAAGATTCTCATTCTGATTTTCCAAAAATCATAGCACTCTCCAACAAAGCTTGGAGGGCAGTTGATGTTGGAACCTTCTCCTATGAATGATCTTGAGGGCATCTTCAATATAGGATCAGACTTGAGAATAACTTACTCAAAAATAGCTCTGATGCCAATTGTAAGACTGAGATTGCAACTAGGAAGAGTGAATTAGTTGACTTAAAATAATGGCCACTTTTTCTGCAAAATCAAGAGTTAAAGTGCAGCAGAAAATATATGCAGAAAACTAATAAGTAAAATCAAAGAGATAAGGGAGAAGATACTACACAAGGATTTTATACTGGTTCACCTTCTTGTCCACCGAAGGCTACATCCAGTACTCTTGCAACACAAGAGATTTTCCACTAAATATTATGAGTTGTAATTACAATATCTCACCCTGAGACTTCTATGTACCTTAGACACTCACTAATACTTATCACCTTGAACAACGTCTTTCCAATTAACTCTATCCCCTTTCTTATCACACCCCGTGAAAGAAAGTATTTTCAACGAATGAAGAATTACAACAGTGGCTTGGATTGCCTTTACAAGTATGAAATGTAATATGACTTGCAATCCAATAACTCTCTTATATACTAAGTAATATTGTTCAATAGGTTTTTAAAACATTGAAGCAATTACTTCAAGTAACTCAGAAAAATTCTCTTTTGAAAGTTTAAAAACTAAGTGCAAAAGTGCAGAAAAATAGTGAGAGAATTTTTCAGAATCGTGTGAGAGTTGTATGAAAGTTGTGTGTTTTAATTATGAGTTCCAATTCCTCTATATAGGCTTTCCAACCAGCCAAAATGCCTCTTTGAAAGGGTAGGAATTGGGAATGAAAACATGTCTTTTGGGTTGAAACTCATTCACTTTGAATTTGAAAATTTGATGCAACAGCTCTCAGTAATCGATTACTGCATTGAGTAATCGATTACTCAAGTGTTCTGTCTACTGTTTATTTAATTTTGAATTAGAGTAATCGGTTACTCACTTAGAGTAATCGGTTACTCACTTTGAGTAATCGGTTACTCAACTTTAATAACATTAGTAATCTGTTACTCAAAGACAGTGATGGATTACTCTGATCAGTTTTAAGTTGGATAACTCTTTTCTCACACTTGTAACATGTTACTTAGATAAAGTAACATGATACACACTATTTTTGAAAATTGTATTAAGTATTTTAAAGTGTTTCAATTTTCTTATAAAAATAGTTTGAGCATTACTACTATTGTATAATTAAGAGTATATGATAAAAGTACCTATTTAGACTTAGACTAGAAGTCTTGAATATCTTGAAGCTTGAATCTTCATTGTCTTTATAAGTATTCTTCCTTTTCTTCTTTTTGGTGATGTTGGTGTCTTCATCAAAACCGTGCCAAGGTCAAGAGCAAGATCTTCTTCACAATCTCCCTGTTTCTTTCCCTTATCTTTTTACTGTTTTTAGTAGTTTTATTTGCCTATTGTAGCTGATATTTTGAATATAGTATTACTGCCAAATAAAGATCATTTGTGTTCAAATATATCTGCTATATCAATTCTGCTTAATCAATAATTGATTGTGTAATTGAGTCAGTCAGCAACTGCTAATTCTGTGCGACTTAATCGATTAAGTCATAGCTTTAATCGATTAACTGGATAAGTTTCCAGAATAGGGCTTTGGTGGAAATAGCGGTAAGTGGAAACTGCAACACCTATTCAACCCCCTTCTAGGTGTATTCTGTCACTGATACCTAACAATATTGTTTTTTCAAATTTCTTTTGCTTCTACTTGTGTAAAATATGCTTTTAGTGTCGCGATCATGATGACATTTCCCCTATGAGCAGGAATAAAGATCCTCTCCATTAATGAAGACTGAAGAGGCAAGTACTTGATTTTCCTTGTATTTTTAATAGCAAAAATATTATTTTATTACATATAAAAGGATAAAAATGTTTTATCATATTATTTTTCCTTTATTTTTTGTGGTACTTATCTCTCCATTAATGAAGATGATCATTACTCTTTGGGCAATGTATCATCAAATACTTAGTTGACCAAAGACATAAAGGTTAGAGGAGCCAAATGGATGAAAACTGGATAATCGGTCATGGTGGGGATCAATGATATAGAGTGGAGTTTGATGAGGACCTTAGAACTATATCACCAAATGCAAAAGATTTTGTTAGTTTTTTGGGTACCTTTGTAAGAAACAAGGCTAACATTCTTACTGAAACATGGGGCGATGTAACAAAGGTCATGAAGAATCAAATGAGATTGTATTCTAGTATGAATTTATAGTATTTCCTTTATTTAAATTTCATCAATATCTTACATTAATTACTTGATTATTTTGAAGCTTACCTTTGGCGTCCTAATCCTGAATGTATGCATTGCCACTGGATAAAGCATGTCTGTCAAGATTGGTAGAAATTGAAAATATAATCAATAAGTACGAGTTAGGAAATTCTCTATTAATGAAGAGACAAACATATCAAAAAACAAAAAAAATTACAATTTTCAATAACACGTTTATCAATTGATTATAATAAAATTATACTTTTGCCATTAAAAATAAAAGGAGCAACATTTGCAGATCAATTAATGGAGAACATCATTCTTCAATAACGACATAATGAAAATGGAAAAGGATCCTAAATAGGGTGTATCCGTTTATTAAGTCTCATATGTGGGATGCTTTTATTCAGAGCCAATTGGAGCTCATTGTTTAGGTAAGCTTAATTAAGTTATTCTTAAACATCATCAATTAATTTAAATATTTTACCTATGTAATTTAATTATCTTTTAGTTATAGCAAAAGATATATGAAGTATCTGTCTTAAGATTAGTTTGAGCGTCCATGATCTTCATATATAATGTCCAGACAAGTTCACTTGTCTGTACCGTAAACTATGAACAAAGTTCATTTAAGCCAAAAAAAACTCTAAATTACTGCTAAAATACTAATAAATAAAATATAATTTCATTCTCGTTCTCATGTTCATCTTGTCTATTTCATTATTCACTAATTAAACAACATTTGGATTAAAGTATACATAATTATAACAATATTAGTGAAAACATTAGGGTGAATAGGCTGGACTCTACTTGTTCAGTCGGTTTGGTACGATTATGACCGTATCTGAATATAGTCGAGTTTCAACGGGTCTAGAGTCAGGTTTGGTTAAAAAATTAGACTCGGACAATATTTAGAGTTGGGTATGGGATAAGTATGACCCGTCTCAGGGTCACTCATTCATCAAGTTTGTATCTACATATTTAGTTGTGTATAGAGAAAGACATCTATTCGGCTTAAAATATCATTGATTCTCTAACTTTCACATCATATATACATATACGTAAATAATTAACAATAAATATATATATATATATATATATATATTATTTTATATGTGAAACTAGATATTTATAATAATAAGAAATATAAAAAAGACTTTATTTAAAATATATATGCATTATATTTAGCAGATCTATGATCAGATTCAAAAGTTGGTCTGATCAATATTTGGGATTGAATTAGCCTTCAACTTTGTAGTCAAATTCAAGTTCAAAAAATAATTTGACTAACATTTAAAGTCAGGTAAGAGACAAACCTTACGTGACACATGCTAACCCCTGCCATCACCATGACATAGAAACTTTTTATCTGGCAACAGTTAGATAACCTTACGTGACACATGCTAACCCTTACCAAGCACCATGACATAGTAACTCTCTATTTGGCAACAGTTAAATCAAAATATAAAGTATAAGGCATTGTAAAGGTTTTGTGCCTTCGTGAAACGATATCATTACTATATGTATTACTATACGTGTTTTCTCTCTTTTTTTAAAAGCAAAACGATATCATTTTGTAGTGCCAATTTAAAAAAAATAGTGTGCATTATTATGTCCTGTTCAAGAAAAACTGCCTAGTCCACTAATTTTCATTAATACTAACCAGTAATCACCAATATTGGTTTATTGAGATTCTAATAGATCTAGAATGAAAATCTCATATCCTCATCTGTATTCTTATTTGAGTCTCGGACCAATCATGACACATATTCAATAACAATGGTTGGATTAATCATATAGTAGCTATACTTATCTAAAACGTTTTAAAAGTAAAAGTATTACATAAAAGTTTTTGTTTTACCATTCAATAATGGGTTGTTATTCTTTTATTGTTTCAATGAAATTTACTTATTTCACACTTGAAAAGTACGAGAATTTAACAATACTCTTACCGAATGAGTCGAAATAATAAATTTTAAGAAACCGGACTACTTCCTTTAGTATTATGCTAGATCCGTCCCTAGCTATAATATATAATAGGGTAGATTGGTTGAGTAATTTATAGGCTTGTAAGTGATTAAACCTAAGTAGCGAGTACAAAGTACATATGTATATAGGCACAGGCCTTATTTGCCTGGGGTTATGTCAAAATCACCAGTCTTCACTTTTCACTCATAATATTGTTAATTTTAATTAAGATGAAAAGACTAGATATATTCCATTACCACTGGCTATATTGCTAACCAATACCTTCATTTTTTGTTACCTAACTAGTATTTTTCACCCATGGAACACAGTTAGTATATTTTAGATGTATGCTTTGACTTTTTTTTAAATTAAAGTTAAATTGCTAGTTTAATGTTATATTATCGTTAATTAATGATCAATTTATCAACCGTTAGCATGCATAATTTTATTTTCTATGAATAACTATTTGGGCATTTTAAGAACATGTACCTGAATTGTTTAGTAAATGGGCACCCCATATAAAATTCTAGTGTTTATCATCCACTTTGAGGCAAAATATCCCATTGATAAAAATATCAAAATGATCTAACCAGATCTAAATTTCTTTTGTGATGGTACTAATAACAAGACTAAATATTTATTTTAATATTTCCTGTTTTTTTTGTTGATCTTTCCAGTTTAGATCTTCAAAATTTGAAAAACTGAAAATGCTTTCAAAAAATTAAAATATTGGTCAATTAGTTTGTTTTAGCATACTTTATAACACCTGATATAAAATAATTTGACCCTAAAAATAACACACATTGAAATATGTATTACTATAAATTAGGTATGAAATGGAATTGGAAAATTAAGTGTAGATAATAAATTATTAGTTTTCTGTCTATCATGTTGGGCCGAAGGCTATTATACATTATGTCCATCCTATAGGGTTGGGCTATCAAATATAATCATGGACAAATGTGAAGGGCAGATTTGTTTTTATAATAATACCGGGCAACAACCCAAACAAAAAGAACAAGACAAAAATTACTCTAGTCTAAGATACATAGAACTAACCACATGTAATAAAGCCACATAGACAAGTTCCTCTTCTTTTAGGGACTCTTCTATAAAAACTTGTAAACAGGTTTTGAGTACCCATTTGTACTATAGCTATTATTTTATTTTGGCTTATATCGAATATAAAATAAGATAAGTTAAATTGGGCATAATAAGCAGAAGATGAGGCTTCAACGATTTAAAAAGACCAAGCCAAAAAGTAAGCACTAGACTTGGGTCTTCGAAAGTATGCATTAAGACAACCGTGTAATGTTGCTGAATTAAGTGATGGAATTTATCGACATGAGGCACAAATTCACAGTCATGACCAACCATACATGGATACGTTTGTTAGAAATTCATAATTAAGACGAACGTTATATTTTTCATACATTACATCAACTATTTATTAGGGATGATTAAATAAGTGATCTAATTTTTGACAACTCATAAGACTTCTATTTATTGTGGACTTAATGAGTGGATATCCAAACGGTTGACCTATAGGGGATAATAGAAACTCTATAAGTTAAATCATAAAGAACGGTTAAGGTTTCAAAGATAGTAATCACAAACAGTTTTTACCCCTTCCCATCAGAGAGAAAAAGACGGTCCCAAAAGGAATTCAGGATTTGGTTAAGGAATATCATCATGTCAAAATCTCGAAAGACATAAAAAAGGAATAGATCTGTGAAATATAGATTCATGTATGGTTTTGTATCATTGTTTTATATTATGTGTGAGAATCATGATATTCACAATTCTAAAATTGGTATTTCACCAATCAAAAGAAAATTCCAATGAGTAGTATGAGAACATAGATCCTGAACTTTATGATTCTTCATAAAGAGTGTCTTTCCAAATTTCGTATGAATCCTATTTTTCAATTTGGAATTTTTATGCTTCGCGGTTTATTGAGAATTGTTCTTTTTTCAATCATATTCATGTTATAGAAAAAGATTTATATACTGATACATTGTCAGTCCATCATTTATTTTCAATTATCATTAACTTTTAAAAATGTAATATCAATGAATAGTGAATAATATACTAAATTTATTTAAATCTTTAGACTGGTAATGTATAAATATTACACATGTAATATTTTTTTCCTTGTTCATAATATTTGGTTCATGATATTTTTTCCCACTTGTTACGTTTTTATTGGTTCATGATATTTGGCATATTGTTAATTTATAATCATCTACTAGCTAGGCAAGGGATTGTGTATGTGCAGATACATACTTGCCATAATTGACTTTTTTTATTTTATATTTATGTGATTACATTATTACTTTAGGTGCTTATATAATTATTATGCATATTCAGTTTATGGTTATAGTACCCAATTAATTTTGGTTTTGATAATTTATGTATCTCTTTTTGGATGTAAACTGATATCAATTTAAGTGTAAAAAATGAATAGCTAATACATCATTATTATTTCTTTTTGTTTTGGTAATTATTTTTGAATTAGTTGATACAATATGTTGCTAAAGTAATTTTTATTGTGAAAATTGATTTGATTACATATATGATAGTATGAGATTATTTATACGAACTATGATCAACACAAGTGAATGCACAATTTGGCCAAATAATAATATACATTTGATGATAACTATTTTACAATCATAAAGTTATATTTTCATGTGAATGATAGTTGATTCATAGAAAGACTATTATTTGACAGAACTAGTTGTTAATATTTGATTGTTGCATTGAGAGTCTCACTTATAAATTAATTTCTATGTTCAAAGACTAAAAATTGATATTGTGTTAGGTATCTAGTGATGAGTCTATTATATAAACATGTCTTGTTTTATATATTATTATATGATTTGTTTTACTAGTGCTGCAAATATTTTTGTTTAAATTAACAATATCTCATTGCTGAACGAGACAAACTTTAAGGTCTAGAAGGAAACCATAGAAATTATTCTCAGTTGTATGGAGTTAGATCTGTCACTTTATATAGAGAAATCTATTTCTATCCTAGAAAACCTCGATGAGTTTAAAATTGAGAAATGAGAATGCTCTAACCGAAAGTGTCTAACGAGAGAATAATACATTGACAAAAATGAAAAGGCGGATACAAGTAGCCTTTTACCTAAACTCATCTCCATTAAGTATAGAGGAAAATGGAACATAATAAAGTGTATTATGGAGATGTCTAATCTCGTATCAAAACTCAAGTTAGAGCTTGGTGATGACTTACTCATGCACTTGGTTGATCTCGCTTTCTGCACACTTTGGGAAAATCAAAGTGAGCTATAACACTCATAAGGACAAATGGTACCTCAATGAGTTTATATCTCATTGTGTGCAAGATGAAGAGAGACTGTAGAGAAATAAGACTGAAAGTGTTCAATTGGCTATGACCTCTCCAAATAAGAAAAGAAAGAACAATAATGAGGTGTTGTGAAAGGGTCTTCTCAACAAAAGCTACTGAAGAGTGATGAGGAATTTACTTGCTACTTCTGGAAGAAGTAAGGACACATAAAGAAAGAGTGTCCTAAATATCACATGACGTGTTAAAATTGGTAAATTTCTCACTCTAGATTGTTCTGAAGTTAATTTAGCTTTTATACTTAATGATATTTGGTTGGTGGATTCTGGTGCTACTACTCACATAAGTACCACTATGTAGGATCGTCTATGTAGCTGACAACCAAGTGATGATGAAAGATTCATCCTTGTGAGCGATGGCAAAAGGATTGCAGTTGAAGCTATTGGAACATTTAGCTTACATTTAAGAAGTAGTTTTCATTTGGATTTATTTAAGACTTTTGTATTGTCATCTTTTAGGCAGAATTTAATTCGTATTTCTAGCTTGGACACATTTTATTTTTCTTATTCTTTTGGAAATAATAAAGCTAGTCTCTATCAAAATTCAAATATTATTGGTTATGGTTCTTTAATTGATAATATGTACATGTTTGATGTCTTTAGTTCCAATAATAAAATATTGCAAACAAAATCATATAGTATAAAGCGTAAATTAAACAAGAATTCAACAATCTTATGGCACAAGTGTTTAGGTCATATATCTAAACAAAGAATATAGAGACTTGTGTAGGATGAAGTTCTTGACCCTTTAGATTTATCAGACATTGAAGTATGTGTTGAGTGCATAAAGGGAAAACAGACAAACAAAAGGAAATTAGGTGCCGAAAGAACTAAAGATGTCTTAGAACTAATACATACAAATATATGTGACCCTTTCCCTATGGCTTCTTGGAACGGACAATATTATTTTATTATGTTAATATACAATTACTCTAGGTACGGTTACCCATATCTTATACATGAGAAGTCCCAATCCTTGGATGTTTTTAAGTTTTTCAAGGATGAAGTTGAACTTCAACCTGGAAAGAAGATTAAGTTTGTCAAATTTGACCGTGATGAATACTATGACAGATATGGCGGATCAGGAGAATAATGTCCATGACTATTTGCACTTTTCTTTAGAGAATGTGGAATTGTTCCACAATACACTATGCACAGAAAACCTAATATGAATAGTATTGTTGAACGACAAAACCGAACTCTTAAGGATATGGTGAGAAGTGTGATTTGTCATTCTTCCTTACCAGAGTCTCTTTGGGGAAGCTTTAAAGACCATAATTTACATCTATAATAGGATACCAAGTAAAGTAGTTAATAAAACCTCATATGAGCTTTAGACCATTAAAAGACCAAGCTTAAAACACTTGCACATTTGAGTTATCCAACTAAGGTGTAACCTTATAGGCCACATAAAAGAAAAGTAGACTCAATAACAATTAGCTGTTATTTTGTTGGCTATGCTGAGCGCACTTGGGGCCATAAATTTTATGATCTCACTTCAAGACCTTTTTGAGACAATAAATGCAAGATTTCTTGAGGAAGTTGAGTTTCGGAAGGAAGAAAACATACAGAAAGTTGTCTTTGAGGAAGAACCTGTCACGAATGGTAAATAAGTCCTTGTGCCTATTACCATTCAATGAACAACTTCGGTAATAGAAGATAATATTCAGAATATTGTTCTTGACAATATTCCAAAACAAGACAACAATGATGTTATCCTTCAAGTACCTATAGAGCAAATTCAACAACCTCAAAAACTAGAAGTGTATTAAGGAGGTCCAAAAGGAGAGCATGAGTTCAATTTCTGATGATTATATTGTATTTCTTCAAGAACATGAGGAAGGCATCGGGTTAACAGATGATGATCCATTAAACTTCTATCAAGCCATGAAAAGTTCTAACTCTCAAAAGTGGATTGATGCTATGAAAGATGAGGTGAATTCTATGCATGATAATGATGTTTGAGATCTTGTCGAATTACCTGAAGGTGCGAAACCTATCTATTGCAAATGAATATTTAAAACCAAGAGGGATTCGAAGGATAATATTGAAAGATATAAAGCTCGTCTAGTTACTAAAGGCCACAATCAAAAATAAAACTATGACTATAATGAAACATTTTCTCTAGTATCTTCGAATGATTCTTTTAGGATAATATTGACATTAGTAGCTCATATTTATTTAGACCTACATCATATGGATATTATGCATGTGTTTCTAAATGGTGACATTAAAGAAACGATAGTGCAACCATAAAACGTTTTGTCAATTGGCTCAAAGTCTATTATATGAATTAAAGAAATCAATCTATGACCTTAAACAAGCTTCCCGCCAATGGTATCACAAGTTCCATCAAGTTATTACCTCGTATGGTTTTTGAGCATTGTTCGAGACTAAACTTGTTTCCCTTAGCTATAGGGGTATCATTTGACTCACTATCTTTCATGCCAAATCTATCTAAGACTTTATCAATATAGCTTTCTTGTAACAACCTTAGGAAACCTTGAGAGCGATCTCTTAGCATATGAATACCTAACACAAAAGAAGCTTCCCCAAGATCTTTTATTTCTAAACTTTTCGTTAGAAATCTCTTGGTCGCATGCAATAGTCTCATATCATTGCTAACAAGTAGTATATCATCGATATATAATACTAGGAATATAAATTTACTCCCACTGAACCTATGATACACACAATTATCAACTTTATTTGCCTAAAAACCATACGAGGTAATAACTTGATGGAACTTGTGATACCACTGATGGGAAGCTTGTTTTAGGTCATAGATGGATTTCTTTAATTCATATCATAGACTTTGAGCCAATTGACACAAATTTTTCTGGTTGCATCATATAGATCATTTATTTAATGTCACCATTTAGAAACATAGTCTTAACATCCATATGATGTAGCTCTAAATTAAAATGAGTTACTAGTTCCAATATTATTATAAAATAATCATTCGAAGATACTGAAGAGAATGTGTCTTTATAGTCAATGCCTTCTTTCTGAGTGTAGCCTTTAGCAACTAGGCGAGTTTTATATATGTCAATATTACCCTTCAAATCCTTCTTGCTTTTATATATCCATTTGCAACCAATAGGTTTCGCACCTTCAGATAATTCGACAAGATCTCAAATATCATTATCATGCATAGAATTCATCTCATCTTTCATGGCATCAATCAACTTTTGAGAGTTGGAACTTATAATGGGTTGCCAAAAGTTCAATGGATCATCTTCTATTAACCTGATGTTTTCCTCATGTTCTTGAATAAATACAATATAATCAAACAAATTGCACTTCTCCTATCTCTAGTGGATCTCCTTAATGGCACTTCTACTTCTTGACGTTGTTTAATTATCTAAATAGCTACTTGAGGGAGAACCTCATTGTTGTCTTGTTCTAGAATATTGTTAGGAACAATATTCTAAACATTATCTTATATTACCAAATTTGTTCCTTGAATGGTAATAGGCACAAGAAATTGTTCACCATTATTGACAAATTCTTCCTCAAAGACAATATTCCTTATGTTCTCTTCCTTCTCAAACTCAACTTCCTCAAGAACTCTTGAATAACCAACAAAATAATAGCTAACTGTTATTGAGTCTAGTTTTCTTTCATGTGACCTATAAGGCCACGCCTCAGTTGGACAACCTAAATGTGCAAGTGTTTTAAGCTTAGTATTTTAATGGTCCAAAACTCATATGAGATTTTGTTAACTGCTTTACTTGACACAATATTGAGGATGTAAAATGTGGTGTTTAAATCTTCCCTGAAAGAGACTATGATAAGGAATAATGACAAACCATACTTCTCACCATTTCCTTAAGAGTTTGGCTTTATCGTTCAACAACAACATTCATGCTTGCTTTGCATGATATAGTGTATTTCGAAACATTTCCACATTCTCTTAGGAAAAGCGTAAATGACCCTAGCTGTTGTTCTCCTAATCTATCATATATGCCATAGTATTTATCACCACAGTTAGATTTGACAATTTTAATTTTCTTTCTAAGTTGAAGTTCAATTTCAGCCTTGAAAGACTTGAAAACGTTCACGGATTGAGACTTCTCATGTATAATGTAACGCCCCGAAAAATACTTCTCAAAAACATTGCGGAAAAATGGGTAAATTTTTTTTTGAATTGGTGATGTAAAATTGTTTCCTTTTAAAAACCTTTCCTTTTCCGGGACATCACTTTAAGTAACTCGAATGCGAAAAATCAACTTATCGTCATCGAATGATAACTTAACCTGATTCACAATTTCCTGAATAATACGATGTATATAATCGGTTAAGTCATAGTCAGTTCATACAGACTAGGTCAGCAAAGGCGGAAACTACATCGCCACTAACATATACAAAATCAAAAGAAACACAGCCCCCACCAAAAACAAAAGGGGACATCGACTGGTCCACAAGCTGACTCAAAAGATTCCAAGAATGTTGGTCCCCTCACTCGGATCCTCCTCCTCTTCCGAGTCAGACACGATGTCGATCACCTCCACCGAGCTCTCTACATTGACGAGCTCAACGACCTCGTCCTCCTCTTCCTCTTCCTCCACTTCATTATGCCATAACCCAGCGGCAAAATTCGAAGGGGATGACATTCTCAACACCAGAGCCTTCCTGCAGGGACCTTTTCCTAGACCACTGCTTCTCTTGGCTCTACTGGATGATGGAGCACCCACACAATCTGGCCACTTCCTATATCCGTGGGAGGGAACAACACCATCACTCTAGACTGGTGGGTATCGAAGTCCAACCTCTGGAAACATCAGCCTCTTTGGCGGCAAGGCGAAGGAAGTGTCAATGTAGGTGTCGGGTTGAGGGATCATCATCGATGACCCGTTGCACACCATGTGCAACAACAGACCGCAAGGGCCTGTGCATGTATACCTGTGCCCGTTACTCGTCCATTGTCCCATCGGGTACATCGTGAAGTGATAACCTCGAGTGTGAGTGTTGCTGTTGGTCATCTGCATAGCGAATATATACAAAACAAGAACAATACAGCAGAGAGAGTAAGACATCTAATGAACATAAATTCATTGACGATGTGGACTTACTCAGAATATCACACTCAGACATAAAATATACTTTAACATATAGTTCATC
>NC_032017.1:761635-761906 GCF_001865875.1 Lupinus angustifolius | reverse complement strand
TCACTTCCACAATGATAATGTATGCATGATATGTCATGATTATCCACCTTACACCAATACCCATCCAACATCCTAATCGGAAATAATCGAGAGTACAGGTCCCATACCAAGCCTCTTTGTACGCACCTGAAATAACATATCCTAGCAAGGAAGTAAAAATAGATCGGTCGGTTCCCTCAGGAACAGTCCTACCCGGAACTAGGTCGTACAAACGCTTTATGGGCATCCCTCTCATCGATCTCGAATGCAATCAAGGGGTTGTTAGAGATTG
>NC_032017.1:760998-761535 GCF_001865875.1 Lupinus angustifolius | reverse complement strand
AAGCCATGATCTCATTCCGAAACTTTTATATCACAACACACCCTACCCGGGTTCATCGCATTGTTCACAACATCATCTTATGTCAATCTTTCCACACTGTTCCTCACCAAAGTAGGGACTAGTCGTCCAAGCGACAATTCATCTTTAAATCTCAAATAAACTAAAGCCTTCCTCACCCAGGCGAAGGTACTATCGCCCAAGCGAGGCCTCTCCTCGCTCAAGCGAGAGAGTTCTAGGGGCTCATTAAAACCCTGGGCGTTCTCGCCCAAGCGAGGCCCTTCCTCGCCCAGGCGAGGGAATTCCAGAACCAAAACTTCCCCTCGCCCAGTCCTCGCCCAAACGAGACTGTGCTCGCCCGGACGAGAGTTTCTCGCCCAAGCAACAGAGACTTGGACAGAATACCAATTTTGCCCTTTTTGACAACCGAAAACGCATTTAAACATGGTTTTTCAAACACCTGCACACAGAAAAGTTCCCAACAACACTCATATACAATATTCAACACATTTCATCAACAATCATATATATTCAAAAGCA
>NC_032017.1:760464-760898 GCF_001865875.1 Lupinus angustifolius | reverse complement strand
ATTTTTCATGAGTTCAAGAACACTCATTTTCGGTTTTGCTTCCAAAATGAGTTAGAAAGTGTTTTAGAAAATTTCAACGGTTGAATATGTTCTTGACATACTCATGAACAACATACTTTAATATCATCAACATCCATTGGTTGAATGTAAAGAGATTGAAGATTGAAAGAAGAAGAAAATGAAGCAGAAAAGATGATGAGAGTAACTTACTCTCAAATCTTCAAATTCCCAAGCTTTTTGCAAAAAGTTAATGCATGAAGATGCATGGGTATTTATAGAGTTGTGGGGTGGGAGAAATCTGATATCTAAACCCATTTCCCAAGGCAATCTAGCAAATCCAAGAAGGTGAGTGAATCATGGGTTAAGTGAGTGATTTAGGGGATTTGGTGGTAGTAAATCAATAAGATTTAGTAGGTAGATTTTGTGAAGTGACT
>NC_032017.1:757076-760364 GCF_001865875.1 Lupinus angustifolius | reverse complement strand
TCAGGGTCTATCTCGACTCGAAATGTGATTATGAAGCCAACGGCACAATCGGAATTCGATTCCGAGTTACGGAACTCAAAAACCACTTTTTGAGCCGTACCGGGTGAGATTTGACCCCGACAGTGGTCCGATACCGACTGTCTCCGAAAATCATGAACATTTACCACCAAATTGGAAATAGAATTTCAAGACTAAAACTCAACTAGAGTTTTGTCTAATTCTTTACCGAAAATTCCCATAAATTCATTTTCGAAAATATAATTAATAAAAATATTAATAAAATCTTATAATTCAAAATCGTAAAATTCGCGGTGTTACATATAAGATATAGGTAGCATACGTAGAGTAATCGTCAATGAATATAGTAAAATAATTTTTTCGATTTCAAGAAGTCATAGGGAAATGACCATATATATCTGTATCTATTAGTTCTAAGACAACTTTAGCTCTTTCTGCACCTAATTTTATTTTGTTTGTTTGTTTTTCCCTTATGCACTCAACACAGACTTCAAAGTCTGATAAATCTAAATGGTCAATAATTTCATCCAACACAACTCTTTGTATTTTTTGTTTAGATATATGACCTAAACGCTTGTGCCATAAGGTGGCTGAAATCAAACATGTACATATTATCAATTAAAGAACCATAACCAACAATATTTGAATTTTGACAGAGACTAACTTTATTATTTTTAAAAGAACAAGAAAACTAAATTTGTCCAAGCTGGAAATACTAATTAACTTCTGCCTAAAAGACGACACAACAAAAGCCTATAATAAATCCAAATGAAAACCAGTTCTTAAATGTAATCTAAATATTCCAATAGCCTCAACTGTAACCCTTTTGATATCGCCGAGAAAGATAAATTTTTCATCATCACTTAGTTATTGGCTCCACATACAATCCTGCATAGTGATACTTGTGTAAGTAGTAGCACCATAATCCACCCACCAAGCTATGACAATAGCTAGATAATTTCAGAACATAGTAGAGTGAGAAACTTGCCCTTTTTAACACGTCATGTGGCATATTTAGGACACCATTTGTTCACGTGTCCTTGCTTCTTACAGTTTTAGTAGATAAGTTCCTCATCACTCTTCAGTTTCTTTTGTTGAGAAGGCCTTTTCGCAATACCCTTATTGTTCTTTTGTTGAGAAAGCCCTTATTTTTCTTATTCTGAGATGTCATAGTCACGTGATCACTTTCAATCTTATCTCTCGACAACCTCTCTTCCTCTTGCACAAGTGATATATAAGCTCATTGAGAGATCATTTGTCCTTCTGAGTGTTATCACCCACTTTGAATTGCCAAAGTGTACAGGAAGTGAGATCAAAACCAAGTACACGAGCAAGTCATCACCAAACTCTAACTTAAGTGACTTGAATATTGATGTGAGATTAGACATTTTCATAATGTACTCCCTTATGTTCCCTTTGCCTCTATACTTTATGGAAATGAGTTTAACCAAAAGGCTATTTGTCTCCGCCTTTTCATTTTTGGGAAAATATTGTTCTATTTCTTCAAGAAACTTCCTTATTTTTTGACCCTTAGAAATAGAGCACCGAAATGCTTCTGGAATATAACATTTCATGATCATTTGACACATTCGCTTAGAGCATTCCTATTTCTCAATTTTAAATTCATCGAGGTTTTCTGGATTAGAAATGGATTTCTCTGTACAAAGTGTCAAATCTAAACTCATCAACCGAAAATGATTTCTATGACTTCCTTCCAGACCTTAAAGTTTGTCTCATTCAACAATGATATATTTTTAATGTGAGCTTCTGCACTAGTAAAAGACATTGAATCCATAGAACAAAGAATTAATAACATGTTATTATTTGTAAAAATGTAATGATTAGATATTAATAATTAGTTCTATCAAACAATATATATTTTTTGGATAAACTATTATTCACATGAAAATATAACTTAACAATTGTTACATATTTATTATCATAAATATGTTATTATTTGACCAAATTGTGTCTTCCTTGAGCCGAACACAATTCGCATAAATAATCTCATATTATCATATGTTTAATCAAATCAATTTCCACAATAGAGACTACTTTGATAATATATTGCATCAAAGAATTAAAAAATAATTACCAAACAAAGGGAAACAATATGAGATCATTATAAAAAAATACAATTTGAAATTAAAACCTCAAGATTTGATCACTTTAATGATTAACAAATCTGGTACTACAATATAATTCCTAGTGAAAAGATATATTACATATATATCAACGCATAAAGATGGTTGCAATCTGAATCAAATGCAAAATAGATCCATATTGAAAAGCACAAAAATAAATGCACACAAGATACCTAACCCAACATTAATTTCCAGTCTTTGGATAGAGAAATTAATTTGTAAAAATGTAATGATTAGATATTAATAATTAGTTCTATCAAACAATATATATTTTTTGGATAAACTATTATTCACATGAAAATATAAGTTAACAATTGTTACATATTTATTATCATAAATATGTTATTATTTGACCAAATTGTGTCTTCCTTTGAGCCGAACACAATTCGCATAAATAATCTCATATTATCATATGTGTAATCAAATCAATTTCCACAATAGAGGCTACTTTGATAATATATTGCATCAACGAATAAAAAAATAATTACCAAACAAAGGGAAACAATATGAGATCATTATAAAAATACAATTTGAAATTAAAACCTCAAGATTTGATCACTTTAATGATTAACAAATCCGGTACCACAATATAATTCCTAGTGAAAAGATATATATTACATATATATCAACGCATAAAGATGGTTGCAATCTGAATCAAATGCAAAATAGATCCAGATTGAAAAGCACAAAAATAAATGCAAATTATTATCGAAATTCAAAGAATACAAATAACTGTGCATTCATGTTATGTGCGCCAAAAAGATAAATTACAATGTATAAACTCCTTATATCTATACTACTTAATAAAGGAAAAACACAAAATCATCATTCCACCATATTGTAATTTGTGATTCCTTATTTTGACCATATTATCTTTTTATTTCTACAAAAAAAACATATAACATTATCTTCTAATTTTACCCTCATTATCTTATTATTTTGAAAGTATATTTAAAAAAGTTGAACATTACACTAATCGAATAAATTCAACTGCAAATTATAAATATTTACCACAAAATATTATATTTGTCGTTTACAACGTACAAACTACACATTACAAATGATAGAAAAATAGATTGACAAGCACGACAATAACATAATAGTATATTATATATATATATATATA
>NC_032017.1:756017-756976 GCF_001865875.1 Lupinus angustifolius | reverse complement strand
CTATCCTCCTCCTCATCCTCATCCTATCCTCATCCTATCATCGTCCTCATCCTATCCATGTCCTCATCCTCATCCTAGCCTCATCCTCATCCACATACTCATCCTCATCCTCATCCTCATCTTCATACTATCCTCATCCTCATCTTCTTCCTCTTCCTCTTCCTCATCCTCATCCTCTTCCTCATCCTCATCCTCTTCCTCATCCTCATCCTCTTCCTCATCCTCATCCTCTTCCTCATCCTCATCCTCTTCCTCATCCTCATCCTCTTCCTCATCCTCATCCTCTTCCTCATCCTCATCCTCTTCCTCATCCTCATCCTCTTCCTCATCCTCATCCTCTTCCTCATCCTCATCCTCTTCCTCATCCTCATCCTCTTCCTCATCCTCATCCTCTTCCTCATCCTCATCCTCTTCCTCATCCTCATCCTCTTCCTCATCCTCATCCTCTTCCTCATCCTCATCCTCTTCCTCATCCTCATCCTCTTCCTCATCCTCATCCTCTTCCTCATCCTCATCCTCTTCCTCATCCTCATCCTCTTCCTCATCCTCATCCTCTTCCTCATCCTCATCCTCTTCCTCATCCTCATCCTCTTCCTCATCCTCATCCTCTTCCTCATCCTCATCCTCTTCCTCATCCTCATCCTCTTCCTCATCCTCATCCTCTTCCTCATCCTCATCCTCTTCCTCATCCTCATCCTCTTCCTCATCCTCATCCTCTTCCTCATCCTCATCCTCTTCCTCATCCTCATCCTATCCTCGTCCTCATCCTATTCTCATCCTATCCTCATCCTCATCCTCATCCTATCCTCTCCCACATCCTCTTCCTCATCCTCATCCTATATTCATCCTCATTTTCACCCTATCCTCATCCTCATCCTCATCCTCATCCTCATCCTATCCTCCTCCTCATCCTCATCCTCTCATCATTCTCATTCTCGTCCTCATCCTTTCCTCTTCCT
>NC_032017.1:641768-755917 GCF_001865875.1 Lupinus angustifolius | reverse complement strand
ATTAATGCATTTTCGGTTTCTTTATTGTTGATTTCTTCTATCTTTTCTGAATATGGTTTGCTTAATGCCATTGCTTAGAAACTGGTTGGTTGAGTTTATCTTCACTTAGTTGATTTACTCTCTCTAGTGCATGAATGCTTAGTTCGTGTGAATTTGTTAACCGTTTCATACTGTTACTGATTTCGCTTAGTTTGATGTTTAGGTTCTGGAACTTTGAATTGATTATCGCTTAGTTAATTGATTCTCAACAAATTCGAAAGTTAATGGTTGGAATCTGAAAATAATATTTTGAAACCGAGGATTGAGTTGTGAACAAACGAATCAAAGGGATTTAGCCGTTTATTACATTGTTTAACTACTGTTTCTGAATTTGATTTATGTTCCTTCTATCCAACAACAAAACTCTCATTATGTGTGTGAGTACAAGGTGTTTGAAGCTTTGCTTAAAAGATAATCCTTGGGAAACGACCTAAGAGTCACTTCCTAGTACTGCAGTTTTAATTGTTATATTATTTGTATCGGGTACGGCCTCGATCAACGATGTAGAGACAAATGTTTGAATGAATAGTTATATGCAATGCACTATTTTGTTTGTTTGTTTGTGTCCATTAGAAGAATAATGTACGGATGCATGTTTGAATGTTTAGTTTTATACAATGCAACGTTTTTGTTTGTTTGTTTGTGCTTATTAGAAGAATAATATAGGGATGCATGATGTTTATGTCTATGTTTGTGATGTAATTATTAATGTATGAATGTTAATATGCATTGATTGATATAGTTATGATGTATGTATGACATGTATGATATGAGTACTATATGTTTTGTTTGAATGTAGTGGAAAAATGAGTAGGACTCGTGGACCAATGTTCTAATGTATCACTCGTGATTCTTTGGATGAAAGTCATCAACTTTTGTAGACTCGATTGAAGCGACCTTTGTTATCTTCTGTTTAGTGGTACTATAACTTTTCACCCATCAAAATCTGCCTCAGTTTACTTGAAGACACTTTTTTAAGGTAATCTGTAAAATTGCTCCGGTATGATCTTGAGGATAATGGCTAAACCCATCTATTTTGTCCGAGTGTAGGTTTGCTGAAGACTTCTTGCCAGAGTGTTGGTTTTCTTGTGACAATAACACTACCCCAGTGTCCTTATTTTGAACTCTTGTCTTCATCCAGGTTTCTACGACTTAGATTCTACCAAAAGTTGGCCCAGTGTGGGTGATTGAGGATATGCTTTAGTAAGTCTTCACCTTAGGGTGTTTATTTCATTTTCCCTAATTTTTGCCCAGAATACCTTATGTAGGCATATGTCGGGAATTCTCTCATTTTATTATGATCCAAAGTCGCCCTTGCATGTTTTCGACTTAGGACAACTCTCCTTTTCCTAGGTTGCCAACGTGGGTTTTCAACCTAGCACTTTTTTTCTATCTTTTTTGTTTTGTTTTGTTTTTGTGAACACCCCTAATGTGGCAACTTGAATTGATAGGAAGTAGAAGATATATATGAGTCGTTGTTGAAGTTGTCCTTGAAGATGATAACTAAAGACCCTTCTCCTTTTTATTTGAGGGATTTTGGCTTTTGTGACCGAGTCAACTTATTCAGTCATAAAAAGTCACTTCCCAACTGCCCAAGTTTTAAGTTTTTTTATAAATTTTCACAACAAAACGAGATCAATTCCAAAAACTGCCTGAGTTTGGACTTCTTGTGACTTTCCATTGCCCAGTGTGAGATAATTCGAGTCATTCTTCTATTCAAATTGATTTGGTAAACTTGGACTGTAAGTCTTTAGACCATGAATCATCTTAAAATCTACCCCAGTTTGAGAGGCTTCCAATTTTCCTTTGCCTTTATTGCTTTGCATTACTTTTTTCTAAAACAATGATCATGTAAATTTTGGTAAGTGTTTGAGCTATGAGTGGTGATGTGGTAGTGATGATAAAATTTAATTTGGGTTTGGCTTGGGTAAATATGATGGTGAGATATAATTCAATTTAGGTTTGGCTAATGTAGATGTGATGGTGGTTATGATAGAATTTAGTTTGTGTTTGGCTTTTGAGTGATGGTGAAGTTATGATAATAGTGAGTAAATAAATTTTAACTTATGCATTAAAGATGAGATATTTTAATCCAAAATTTATGAGCTTTGTGGAGTCAGTGTTTTTTTTCATGATGTGCATCTTAGGCAAATAAGTCTTCGACTAGGTCTTTTTTAGCTTGTACCGTGGCTTGGCTAAGGGCTTTCAAGAAACGGATATAAGACTCAAAACATGTGTTTCCCATATCCACCTTTGCTGAATGTCATTGTTGCTTATGCTTAGTTGTAGATCCTGATCTGATCATGTGTTCAACATTTGTGCCATTGTTTCTACCTTGCTCTTTCTTTGAGTGTATGCTTGGAATATTTCTTGAATCCTTGGTCAGAGTTCTTGACCAGATGATAACCTTCTTGATGATCTTTGGTCAGGTTTCTTGACCAAGAGTTGTTTCTAAAGAGAGGGATTCACAATCATAGCATTGATACCATATTGCGAAAATATACTGAATAATACCTCTTCTTCATTTATCATTTTGAAAGCCATAAGGCTCATTTTATACTACATATGCTATTGCTTAAGAAAAAAGTTATCCCAATAGTACCTAACTAACTTAACAAACTAGTTGTTTTATTTATTCCCTCAATACCAACAATGCTAACTAACAATTATGCCTAAGTAAAATATCTGAATTATATAAAATGATTAGCCAAATCCATCATGATAAGTCAAGGTTGATTATTCTGGTTTGTGTGACTCACCTTCCTCGGTCATGCTGCATGAGCCAAGTTTATGCGCCCTGCCTTGCCTGTTCTGGTCTTCCTGATGTGCCAAGCCCACGCACTGATGTGCCAAGCCTATGGTGTCTTGGTCTGTCTGATGCGCCAAGCTTATGGTGTCTTGATCTTTCTGATGCGTCAAGACCATGTTTTTACGGTCAGGCCCATGTGCCACATTTTGCTTGTCTCGGGTAGTTTGGTGTGAAGTGTCATGAGAAAGAGTTATGTTATCTCGGTCAAGGTCATGGGTCAGGGTCATGTTTCCTCGGTCATTGTCTGACCGAGGCTGGTGTGTTTGGGCGATAGTGTTTTGTTTTGGTTGCTTGGCCAAAGGGTCACACGATTCATGCTTGTTGTTCAATAATCCTTTTGATTCTTTTAATCCATCATTTCTCTATATTAATTTTGGATTCTTATCCTCCGCCTATTAATACTTGAGGTTAGAAAATCCATAAACTAATTTTGTATGATTTGTGTTGTAGGCAAAATTAAAATAAATTAAAACATTCTATAAAAGCAACACCTTATCTAGCTGCTGGCGAAGCAACACACTCACCTAGTTTGGCTCGATCATGGTCAGACCCATGATTGAATTTCATCAAGTCCATGGTTGGATTTTGATTAAAAAATTAGACCTAATCAATATTTAGGGTTAAGTAAGAGAAGACTTGATTCTCTAACGTTTTCATTGTATATAATATATACATATATGTACATGTTTAATAAAATATCTACATATATCATTTCTATTTGAAATTATATATATCAATAATAGTTATCGCGCTCCTATTTTCGGCTGCACGACTTTGTTAAGAGTTGCCACTACATTTTATAGTAAAAATGTAGAAAAATATTTTAAGCCCAATTACCTTGGGCTTTTAGATTTTTGATATACAGGTTCGGGAGTCGGTTACAAGGTAGAAAATATATTAGCACCCTACCCGCCCGCCTTAGGCGGTACCCTTTATTAAAATATATGACCTTATTATTATTATTATTGTTATTTATTATTAAATTATCTGCTTAATTGATTAATTTTTAAAATGAATAAATTTATTTATTTTTATTATTGTCTGACAAGGTTGATCTTGGTCCTACGTATCCTTATTAAGGGAATCATGACTTACGTAGTTCTTTAGTAAAAAACATTTGTTGGTTGACAAATTTTATTAATGAAAATATTTATTATTGTGTATTTATGAAAAAAAGTGTTTTGATTAATTATTAGTTTGCATTGATGATCGTGCTAATAAAAATATTGTTGTTACTTTAATTTATGGTGATATTTATTTGATTTGAAAAAAGATCTTATTAAGTAATTGCTCGGTAATATATATATATATATATATCCTTGACTTTCTATTATAAATTTTTTTTATCATATTACAATGTTATTATTAATATATTATACAAATTATTAGTAAAATTATTTCTTCAATGGTGGCAATAAAAGTTGGTACAATTATCATACACATTGTAGAAAAATGAAGGTACTTACTTGCTGAAGCTTGCAACACAATTAGATTGATATGAACTTTCTACTTTGATTTGATTTGCGAATTTCCATATCACAATCTTAATTTGATTTTTGAATCCTTAAAGATTTAGTTATTATCAAGGTGATTCATGCAACTTAATCAAATGGATATGATGTGATTCAAATTACATGTTTTCAAATCTTTAATTTATCCGATAATCCAATCAAATCTTTAATTCACTCATCTTTTATTTTTATTATTATTAAAATAACTCTAGAAAAATCATTTTTTGAGAATTCAGTTACTTTAAACTTGAATTTTGGTTAACCTAATCACTTAGATTTAGGAACCTTAACAAATGGTTTAGTCTTATTATTTAAATTTGAATTTTGGTTAACCTAATCATTTAGATTTAGGAACCTTACCATAACATGTTTAGTTTTATTATTTTTAGAAAAATATTTTTAGAATTCTTTTATTTTTTATTTAAAAAAGTTTTGGACTTTTTCTAGTCCGCATAAAGAATGGGTGTTCACAATAGTAAATAATATTAAATTTTTTTATCTAAAAGTGATATGCATTATATTTAATCAATCTAGTGTCAAGTTTATATTTAAAACTTAATCTGATCGACATTCGAAGTCGAGTTAACCTTCAGGTCTAACGTCAGATTCATATTCAATAAATAATTCAACCAACGTTTACTGTCAGATTAGAGACATGTCTTTCCCGATCCAATCCAGCTGTGCCTTTCCGATCCAATCCAGCCATGTCTTTTCGATCCAATCCAGCCATGCTCAACCCTAGTATCTGCCCACAAATAAGGCACTGATGAACTGAACAATGGCCTAAGCTTGTTAGAAGCCACTAACTAGCTGCCGAAGTAATAGTTAAAGCTGGCTTTTATGTCGACTGCAGATTCAATTCCAGTTCATATACGTCAATCCTGAGAAGAAAAGCAGGGAACAAGAGGACCAACTAAGATTGTGTCTGATTCCAAATCCTACAAGTTTTTTATTTTCCATTTTGTCAAGGCAGCAAAAATAGACTTTGCTTGTACACATGAAGAAATACAAGACTAGAAAAGAGTAATAAACACTCGTATAACTGAAAATGAAGTATATGTATAGGGTTTCTAATATATAAAAAAAAAAATAACATGAAAAAACTAAAACAAATATAGAAAGGAGGAAGTAAAATCTCATACTACTAAAATATGTGAGATTTGAATGGTTTCTATGAATGATTGGAAATATATTTTAATATGCCACAAGATTTGCAATATCAAT
This sequence comes from Lupinus angustifolius, assembly GCF_001865875.1. Taxonomy (NCBI): domain Eukaryota; kingdom Viridiplantae; phylum Streptophyta; class Magnoliopsida; order Fabales; family Fabaceae; genus Lupinus; species Lupinus angustifolius. The sequence continues at coordinate 750,334 of NC_032017.1, read as the reverse complement.
ATACATTTAAAATCAAATGACCCCACTTAATAAATAAATATCCCATATGAATAAATCAAGTTATGTAATACCATGTTGTACGTAGCTGTTTTGTCCATTTTCTTATTACCCCTCCAAAAGGGTAATGTGATTGGAACCCCATGCAAATGTGAAATGGTGAGTGATTCTCACGTACATTCCAATCAACGTTGATGTGTTGAGTAAATTTTGTACACAGACATATATAATATATTATGTTTAGAAACAAATATATATTTATGTTTTTTGTACTATTATTAATAACTACATTTTAATTAAAATTAAATCTTAATATATTATCAAAATTTTATTGATTGTTTATATATTTATATATATATATATATTTATATATATATATATATTTATTTATTATAACTCGTACATTATTTTTTATATTTATTGCTACTATATATAAGCAATATTATATTTATATAATAAAAAAATTTGTAATATTTTTCAAAATCTAATTAATTATTTGAATTGTTCAAACGAATCATTCGAATTGAACCAAACATTTCGCGATATTTAATCGAGCCGAACTCGAGTTACAGAAATAACTCATATCGAACCCGAGTCGAGTTTCGAGCCAAACCAATCCTTATCGAGCTGAACTGAGCTAAACTCTAGTTCGACTCGGTTCGGCTCGTTTCCAGCCCTACTTATAAGCAAATGCTATTCGAGAATGTTAGAAATTCAACCAATATGTTAACCAAACTTGTTACCATAGACAAGCACCCCACCCCAATCATAGAATGAGATTGATGATATTCATCAGTATAGACATTGTAGTGCAAATGACTCATATTCTAGTGAACTATATATTTTCTCTCGCAATACAAGTTATGAGTTTGAGCTGATGTAAAATGACTAGTGTAATGGGCTATATATATATATATTATATAAACCTAATGATGTATAACAACAACTACAAACACAAATCATTATTCTGTAATAAAAAGTGACATGACAGTTGATTAAAGCTCTTGGGGACGTAGGTACACATGAATCGAATATAGTTAACAAATTCTTTGTATTATTCTATTTTCTTTATATTCTCTTTACTACCTTGCACCCAATAAGTATGATTACAAAAGGCTGCAATAAATGTTTCCTTAGAGAAATTCAAGTATAATTATAAACACATTTTCCTCGTTTCAAAAAGCTACACTAAAATTACGTAACAGAATATAAATATACTTACAAACACTTCCCCATAGGATAAGTGTAGCTTTTTAAAATAAAATAAAAAACTAATAAGTAACTATACTGAATGCAAAAGAAAATGTTAGATAAGGAATAGGGGATTGCATCCACATACATAAAACGTGTTTTATTGTTGAGTGGGTTGTTTTTAGTAAGAGTTTAATGTATATATTGTTAGTATAAAAATTTATGCTCAATTAGTATATTATTTATCATTTATTTATATTATTTTTTGAAGAATTAATAATAATTAAAAATAAATGGTAAATGATAAATTAATAGTGTATAAAACTCTGATATTATCGATACATAATTTTTTTCTATTGTAATAATATTTGCAATATATATGGAGTGATGCATGTTAAACAAACTAATATGTGAGTATTTGTTCAAACTCAACCCATATTTTAGATATTAAGTATCAAAGATATTCTTTAAAATATGTTGTATATGCCAGCAATTTAAGAACACTAATCATGTGGAAAACCCTGGTCTAATTAATTGGGGCGTGTGGAAAATAGAATAAAGATGAAATTAAAAAGACCACTATGGAGATAAGAATAACTTTTGTGGGGTAATTTCAGTTTAAAATAACTTAGTTTAGTTGGAGTTGTTGATACAGAATTCGTAAGGCAATAACTTAGTTTCTCATGTTTTTTTGACCATACCAGTTTGGTCTCTTAAAAATTGAAAAACTCAAAATGGTCACCAAAATTTTTAAATATGAGTCAAATTAGTCTTTCTTATAATCAAAATAATCTCTATTAGGTGTTTTAAAAGATACTAAAAGGAATAATTTAACCCATATTTAAAAATTTTGGAACCTTTTTGGGTTCTTCAATTTTTTAGGGACTAAACTAGTAATTTCAAAAAACATGATGAAATGAAATGAGATTTTACTCTTATTTTTTTTAATCTAACTAAATCTTCATATAAATATTTAAATAACTATAATGAGATGCTAAGAAATTTCAGTTCATATATTTAATCAAATACAACCAATTAGAACAAAAAGCCAAAGAAATAGGTTTTTGGTTATTAAGCTTGAGAGTTAAAGTTGGAATATATTCAATTTCTTCTCAAGTTACATTAGGCCAACCTTTTTTGGTAATGGTGGCTTTACGAGGTAATGAAAGACTAATCTTCTAGAAAAGTGATGCATATAAATAATGAGATAAAATAATGAAATCATAATTTATAATTGAGGTTTCTCATGCATGAAAGGACAAAGACTTATTATGTAGTTAAGCACTTTTGAGAATATCTCAAGGAGAAATAAAAAATTGATTATGTAGAATTTCTTTGAGACTTATTTGGAAGAATAAAATATTGAAATTAATAAGGTTCCAATTTCATTTTCACAATCCATAAGTAGTGTTGAGCCTTGGGAATGGATTCATACATGAAAGAAGAGTAAAAAGGTATGGAAGAAATTAAAGTTAAGACTTTTTTAATTGCCAAAAGTGTTATTTTGTAGTATCGAGATTATCTATTCACCTATCTAATTCATTTTTGGGTGTGTGATTATCACTCCCAATAAATGTTGCTTCCAGAAATCTATCTTTAATATTTTGATCATTCTATATATCTAGTGGGATTTTACGTCACTGCACCAACATTTTGTTGGTTTCAAAAAGGTGTTACACTAGTTGTCTAACAACCTAATTTTTCTTAGTTCTTTATTTCAGTTAAATGTAAATAAAGAAATTAATTCTATTAAATAATTGGTGATGTTTTAGATAAGTATGTAGAAATGAAATCTTCTTAGAATTAAATAAGGTTGTTGTGAGAATTATGGTGGATGGTGTAATTAACAAACCCACAATTCCCTTAATTATTTTAAAAAGCTATTATAGCAATGCATGTTAAGCACATTCCAAATAGGATCAAATCTTAAAATATAGACTTGCGTTGATTCAAGTGATACATGTTTGATTTTTCTTAAGCAAAGTTTCGGGTTCGAGTCTTGTAGATGTAAAAATGTCTACTGGGAGAGTTAACCCCACGTACTTGTGGATGTTCCCGGCTCGGATAGGATTGCCTCAAGTACGAAGATATTTGTAGGAAACCAAAAAAATCCTAATATATAGGGTAGCAATCAAATGATTGGTATGATGCATTCATAATTTATTTTTTAATTCATTCTCTCTTTTCAAATAAAAATGTCTTGCCACTCACCTAAAAACCTGTAAGTGTGAATTTTGTAACAATAATGTTTACTGCCAGTTACAAGATAATATAAATTTATTTATATGTTATCTATTATAACATTATACTAAGTTAGTTTCTTAATTTTAATCTATAAATTAATATATTCATTCTCTTTTCTCCACATTAAGTTATAGGTTCTCTTTGGAGTTTGATGTAAATGATTCTACAGATTCAACTATATGTTTTTAGGAGAATGACTATAAAGGTTGAATGTTTCATATTAAGAATAATAATTCAAACTCCAATATTAAAATTCATTAGTTGCTGTATTATTCATAACAAAATATTTTACATACAAGAATAATATGCATGGCTAAAGTAACCATATTTTTTAGATTGGTTCGGTTCTTCAGACACATTTTTTGTTTAAAATATTACTCTTATTTCTCGTATAAAAATGATCAATGTAATACAAGTATAAAAGTTTGATAGTTTGTGTGGGCATAAAAAAATGGAGGATAATTTATATAATTTCAATAAATATCAATACAATTTACAATAATTTTAATAACTATAAGAGATAACGTACCTCCAGATAAGATACTTTATTCTTTTAACCATAAGAAGCCAAAAAATCATAATTTATCTATAGTTTCAAAAGCATTATACATCCCATAATTGAAATATCATCTTTATAATGGACATGACTAATTAAAGCCAATATAATCCATCACTAACATAGTAATTTCATTAGCAAACCCAATCTAAGGTTCAAAACAACATTTTTTTTGGTGCCAAATGCTACTTTCACTATCCACCAAAACCAAAATCTTACAAGAATTACATAAAACATAAATATGCCATAAAACTAAGCATAGGCAAAATAAAAAAAGGCATGGTATTCATATTCAATATCATTCATTCCTTCCACATATCTGCAAACTCATCAGGCTCCAGAGTATTAGACATCTCATGCATTTTCCTCCTTGTCTTTGCTTTCACCTTCTTCGCATACTTTCCAGCATTTTTCTTTTTCTGCAATGCTCGAATCTACGGCAACCGGCGCAAAAAACACATGAACAAAAGCAGTGATGAATGATGGTATAATGATTTCCAGCAGAAAACTAGAAAATGATGATATTTATAGATGGCGAATATAATGTTTAGTACCTGATTTGGTGATACATAGAATGGATTCTCATATAATGTTGGGCCTCCGAAACTGCCGCCAAATATCTTAATAGGGTTTAAGCAGAACCGTGGTCCAACCTAAACAAGCAATTTCGACGGGTTAAATGACAACACGAATTTGAAATATAAAGGCATAAAACAATACGCTAATTTTCAGACCTCGACTAATGTCATTTTATCGAGGCCTCCTCGGGGTAATTTGTCTGCATCATTATGAGGAACAGAGATCTGCAAGAAATAAAGATAGGATTGTGAGTAACATTGCATCAGTAAGCAGCAGCAAAATGACACAGCTATCTCATTCAATAAATTAATAATTATCAATACATTATATAGCAAATGTATGTATCTTAGGTTAACATTAAGTCAACAAATGCGCAAAAAACTAACCCCTTCGTTCCCATCAATAATGCCTCGGCAAGTGAATATGGTGCATGGACACATGCATATATGCATCGATACATTATGCATTTTTAAATATAAGTATAGATGGTGTATTTATCAAATAATAGCATCGACTAGATCAGTTCAGCGATAAGAAGTGTCCTCTAATCACTTTTCGTAAGAGTAAAATACAATTGACAAAATCTGGTAGTTTTGTAAACACCAAATTAGTGGATATATTGCAGGCTCGCACAGCCACTAAACCAGAAGGGTTGATTTTATCGTCACACAACACCCTCCACCACTATCACTTGAACCCTCTATCCCACCCCTCCCCCACCACCAGCCTCACCGATTCCTTCCGGCACTACAATTATTGCACACCTCAACTAGCACCACCCCAAGCACATCTCCATGTGAGAACCAATTCCACTAAAACCCCGTGAAGTAGCTGCCATTGGAGCACCAACATTGGAGCACCACCATCCGACTAGATCCCTTTTGGGTTCAGTATTTTTGCTCACAAGGGAGCCACAATGGAGGTGATGGTTGGGCTGATCAAATTGGAGGTGGTGGTTGGGGTGGTGGTCTTATATTTTATAAACCAAAAACTTCAATCCAAAATTATGTGTTGTGTTTTGAAAATTGAGATTGAAGTGTTTTCAAAATGAGTTTTAAACCGATCCTACTCCAAAAAAACAAGCAACCACCGTAATAAACCCTTCGACAACAATAACTTGCGAAGCTTCTTCATTCATTAATAGTGTATAAGGTTTTGAACCAATGGCGGATCAAATTTAGACTCTTATCATAGCAACAATTACTCTCCATCTTCAACCTTGTAGTGTTTGAGCATTATTATTGTATGCTGGAGTCTTTTTATCAAGCAACCAATTAAATACACTCCAAATTGAAATGTTTACGAAGGACATTGATTCCTTGGTAATGTTCACAAGATAGAAAAGTTTAAATTTTTCATTTCAATCAACTTTGCAAGATATTGGTCAATGATGTGAAACAACTTTGCTTCAGTCAATAAGATACGATAAAACAGTCAGCACAAATATAACAAAAATGTATAAGCAATTTGTTTGTTAAGAATAGGTGCAGGAATGGCGAAAAACAACAAATCTCCAAATTTTAACTTCCAAGTTTATGCAAATGGACAAACGGCGAAAATGCCGTTTCTTTAGATATTGAGCAAATGCAAACACAAACCTGGTAATTCCGGAACCATATATGGTCATCAACTATCGAGAAAACAAAAACATGGTCATGGAAAGGCTTAGCCTTTCTATGGTCCTTTGGTGTTTCAAATATCTGAATGGAAGAAAGAGAGCATATCAGTAATAATCAAAATTGTGAGTAATTTTACTATTTAATCACCCAACAACACAAAAAACAAACAAACACATGATAAATCCACCGATCACACTCATATCTGATACTCGAGCAGATGTAGCAGAATTTGAGAAATTTGTGGATATTAAAACATATGCATGTAACTGATCTCCACATCCTAATCAATTTAAACTATGCCAAAAGATGAACATAGAATTAACAGAAATTTCATTGGTAACTTATAATATTCCGAGAAACAAAATACTCATTGGCAAAACTACAACTGTCATATAAGATCAGTGCATGTAAAACAATTTTCGAACAGACAAATAATTCATACTGCAAAAACAACATTGCAAAGCCATAAACTAAGGTCATATTATCAAAATAACAATTATTCTTGCATATTCAATGATATATTCAAGAGTAATCAAAATAGTGGTAAGAGATTTCCTCTTTCTTTCAAGAAAGTTATAGACATCAAAGAAATGATATGGACAACAAAAAACAAAATACCTGTAGTAACATCTCCTTTAATAATTTCCAATGTGCATCCTTTTCAAAATTTGTCGAAAATGTCACAATAGGGCGGGAACCTTTTAAGTGATTTCCAGTTAGCTTTAATTCATCCATTGTGTGCACTGAAAGTGGAGGAAACAGATAGGCTAGTAAGATGGCTTTGGAAGCAGTAAAAGAAAAAGAGATATACACAAACAATCATTATACTACGAGAAGAATAAAGACGAGAACTACAGAGCCCATAACACTAAATCGTAATAGCCAACAAATTATTAAAATAACTATATGATAATCGGAGGAGAACATTACCGGCACTAACTAAAAATTTCACTGACGGGCCATTGGGGCATTTTGCCATCCAGAGATAAAGATCCTTTGCCTTCCTGCACTGAAATTCATATATAGAAAAGGGAAGGGTTAGAGAGTAATGACAATGTAGCAAGTTGATCAAATCCAAAGTCATAACTAAGAGTTGGAGTGCAAACATAATGTAAAATATTGTCCGAACCATCGCAGTTCAAATGCAATGAAATGTCCGGGGACACAAGGACAAGCTAATGATGGGGTGAATAAAAAGTACAAGCATGTTATAACTAAAAATGGATAAAACATGACACCGGAAAATGAAAAACATCAGATGTTTTATCCGATGGAAAAGGGAAGTGATGTTATGGATCTCAAATTAAAACAACGAATAACAAACAGCTACATCTATAAGTATATCCTTAGCTTTCCACGAATAGTGTATCGCATCTAAATGATGTCACCAAACTTTTTTAACAATAAAGGAATCCCTTAAAAGCAAGGAAAAAAGTTCCCAAGACAATAATACAATAGCATAATTTAACATGTGATGGGATAGAAGATTTTTGGATATAGATAAAATACCTCGAAAAATAAACAGGAGGAACAGTTTTTGAGCTCAACAAGCTCATTCAGGGTGGCTCCTTTAGTTTCCTTTGATTCAACCTTGTTATCCTTCTTACAATGAGGCAAAAGTGAGACCACATTCAACATCAAATGACGGTACCTACAATTGATGAAAACCACTTCAACCCATCAAAACAAACACACTAAATACTAACACATAGAACAAAACAAAGGCTTAGTTTTGAATAACTTGTACACCCCCTCTCAAAATTAAAATAAAATAAACAACTTTTCAGAATTTTGGTTAAAATAGTTGTTTTTAACGCAACAATAAACTAACACAGAGAACAAACTCTGCAAGTATGGTAGCATTTGGCAGACAAATAGAACAGAATGGAGTATAGTAGTTCTATCTTATTCTCTTTTGTTCCACCTCTTTAGAGGAACCAAAATGTGCCATTTCACATGTCTTGTTCCATTAAAATGCATCATACATATAATGACGATTTTGATTTAAGTCCTTGTATAAAAAAATGGTTTTAGATCGCCACAAAATTGAAAACACCTACCATTGTTTTAAGCTGTAGACCGCATCACACCTAATGTGGCAGCACTATTGCTAATAGTGTAACGGTCACAACCGCATCACATCACAATAGCAGTGTGACACCAAATCACAATGATGCGGCCGCATGAGGCCAAATCAAATTAAAAAATATTTTACACAAAAATCACACTGCAATGGCAGCAGCCAGTGATTACAAATGCGACCTCAACTGCAATTTAAAACACTATAACCTACTTTTGGGCCCAATGTTAGGTTTGTAGTGTTTTAGATTGCGGTTGCAGTTACAACAATAGTCGGAAATGTGACCGGCTACGATGTACTTGTGGAGACTCCCAAAATTGCAACATTGCAATTGTTCCACAACTTAAAAGACTGCTCTTAGATAATGTCTGAAAAATGGATTTTTTTGGTGTACAATATCATTATACGCACTAAAAACATAATTAAGCCACCATATAATAGAACTCATTTGTTATATTCAACATCTCCACATGTATTTGTACCCAGTGCGGACTGCATATAAACATGGGGTTGTAGTGGTCACTGCAACCGCATCGTGTGAGACCGAATCACAATAATGTGGCAGCATCTATATTTTTTAATCATAGAATAATTCACGCCACAACGGCTGCAATCTCATCGCAATAACAGTTAAAACACTGGTTCTACCTGTAATTAATTCGCCTTGAACAAGTAACCAAAACCTTTTCCTTATTCCTAAAGAAAGGTGAATCAACATCCTTAACAACAACAACAACCTCATTATCCTTAACTTCATTCTTATCCTTCCATCCCAAAAGGGTCCTTTTTGGTCTCTCTGGAGCATCATTTTCCTTCTTCAACACTGCAACAGCTTCACTCTCAGTGTGTTTTCTCTTCTTCCCCATAGTTATAGTTCAAAATCTGTTACACCCATTAACCAAAATCACATTTTTTTAGTAATAATAACATTTAGCAATGACCCAGTTACAATCTTTTACATTTCGTTCATTTTCATATAACAATATATCACTATGAAGAGAAAGAGAGAGAGAATAAGAAGAAACGTACCAAAGGGTTTTAGCGGCGGAATGTAATGGTGGGTTTTGCGGTGAGAGGTGGCGTTGATTAAGGGAATGAATGAGATTGCGGATATTTGTAGCCCATGGTTTGGCCCAGTTACGTTGAGCTTATAACAAGTCCAAGATTTTTGTTGTTTTGTTTTTATGGGAGAAAGTGTGATTCTTATTAAAATAAAAATAAAAATATTAGTTAGGTCGTGTGAACGAATTTAGATTTTTTATATTATTTTCTTATACTCAAATCAGTATCATTGATAAAAATTTAATAAATGTGTATTAAATAAAGTTAATTTTTAAAATTAATATTATTCATTAACAATACTTGATTGGTTTGAGACGAAGAAGAGTAATCTTGACACACATAATTTTTGTTCTAAAAGATCTATTGGTCATCAAATTATATTATTTGGGTTATTGAAAGACTCAGTGGTTATCTACTTACATTATTTGGATTGTTGAAAAATTAGGGTTATCAACTTATGTTATTAGGGTTATTGAAAGATGTAATGGTCTTCAAGTTAGATTATTTGGGTTGTTGAAAAATTTAATAACTATCAACTTAGACATTTTAAGAGCGTGTGGGGGAGAGTGACAATCACAATGCTACGAAAGCGAAAGATAATGGCTAGACTCCTCAGTACATGATCTGATAAGATAATGATCACGCTCACCACGACACCTCCAGATGGTATGATAAAAACATGTTTAGGATTCGATTTCCTTAATTTATGTATATGAATATGTTGACTTTTTAAAATTAAAAATTATAGAATTCTCATATTAGATAGAAGAATCAATTAAAAGAGTTTTATAAGTAATATGTAGGATTTGGGGTGTGCCCAAAGGATATAAGGATTTTGTGGTGGGGGCACACACATGACCATCTTAAGTGCACACCGCCTTGTTGTTCGACATGGCTCTTATTCTAGCATTTTAAACATGAAAGAAATTTAGAAAATTATGAGCTAAACTCTCCAAAATGTATGAATATGATTATAACTTAATAACATGATATATGGATTGAATTTACAAATAGCAGTGTTAATCAAAAGGCAATGCAGAGTAATCAGATTATATAAAAAATACATTATCATCAGAAGAACTTAGTAATAACATATAAAGCAGTTGCGGTTGCGATTTCTAGTAATAGCACAATTGCATTATGTTGTCGTGCAATCCGTGTACTTGACTTAATTTAATGAGATTAAGGCTTGATTGTTGTTGTTGTGTTTCTCGGCCTTCATTTCTGTTGTCGGGCTATTTCTTCAACTTCACATTCAGAAAGAGGGGACAATGCCATATTCAACTTCTGTGATTAGTGATGAGGAAAACATCTGATCCACCTCGGCTTCTACATCAGTTCTCTTCGCAAATCGACCTTTTACGCGAGGTCTAGTCTCGGCATAGGCCTTCCTCGAAGCATACCGAATCGTCTTCTCAAATTTTCGTGTTTTCTTTTTCTCCCTATACCTTAGGACTCTGGCCTCCCTATCCATTGGGGTAAGATGGCAAGAAGGTCCATAAAGTAGGTCAATTGTCCCTTGTGTAGGACTTGGATGGGAAATTAAGACATCCCTCATAGTTGATTCTGGAACAATAACAACATCTATTGATGAAACTGAAACCTGTTTGCATTGAAAAGAATAAAGAAAAGTTGGTTAAAAATGCATGAGATATAAAAAATCTACAATATCACATTATCAGGATAAATTTTGTAAGCTGTAATAGTATTCATGAATGTGTGATGATACAAATAATTCAGATTTTAATGGGAACTTATATGCATTGATGTTCTGAGTTTTTATATTGTCACTATATATTATAGCTAATGCATCTATGAGGATATCAACAAAACTATTTGTGCAACTTAAGCAATCATTGTGCAGCATTGGTCATAAGCAATCGAGGTTCGGCCAATTGTGCCTATGTATCTGAGAGTCTTGAGCAACTGCTAATATATTATTAAAGAATAAGGACTACAAGATCTAATACACCTATGAGCCCAATATGTAACATTGATAAACTCCTTCGTTCCAATACTAGACAATGTGAGACTTCAAATACTAATATATTTCAATAATCCTAACAAGAACAAGGGATTTCCTTGACAAAGAAATAGCATATACAAAGGTCAATTTTAGGGAGTAGAGGATAAAAATTGATGTACATTTGCCTTCCAAAGTATAAGTAATCATTGCTACACTTTTGACCTATAAGTTAAGTTCAAATCTCGAAAACAATCTCTTTACTTACGATGATATAATTGCTTATATTTACCATCCTCAAATCCTGTTAGGTGAAACGATCATATATTGGAGAAAACAATCTTAGAATTATTGCTAGCTAGAAAGTGTGATTCTTTGCTATTAGAAACAATCCTTTCAGTGAAGGAAAAAAATGAGAACTGAGAAAAGAGTTTAAAATTTGCAAAAAGGATCAAAGGAATCATGTCAATCAATTATGAATAAATTTAAGGAATTATTAGATTGGTTGAAATGGAAATAATGGGAAAAGATCAAGTAGTGTGATCATGTACATAAACCAGATCAAAAATCAAGGTACATAGTCATATTAAGATCTGACAAAAAAGTACCAACAATTATCAAACATAATTCATAACCAAAAAATGTGCAGCCAAGGTTTTAAATTGTAGTATGCAATTAATAATCTCTACAATCACAATTATAGCTAGATCACATTCATATGGAAAGGGTAGTAAATGAAGAAACTTACACTTTGAGCAATAGAACCATTGTAACTGAACCTTGGAGACTGATCAAAATCCAACCCAAGTTGAAAATTCTGTCCTTGTTGTTGATGCTGATTCTGCTGCCTATAATTGTCACCACAAGAATTATAATCCACTTGGTCCAAATACTCATCAAACATGAATCCATTACTCTGCTCATTGGTGTTGTTGCTGCTATTGTTCTTCACAGGGTTCAGTAACAGCCATGAAGCTGCTTCATTTTCATCTTCAACATCAACACCTTCATCCTCTTTATGGCCACTCTCAAACCCATCATCTTGGATGGTGGTGTTGGGAGGGCCGTGGAGGAAACCGGAGATGGGCAGGATTGGCACGCGGTGGTGGCGGCTGGTGAGTGAGTTGGCGGAGTGGATGTATGCATCGCAAGACGAACACAGCAAAGCTGCGTCCGCCTTGCAAAGAAATGCGGCAGGTGCATGTTGGCACGCTTCGCATACCCACACGCGCTCGTGCCGCGACTTCATATGGTTTGCCGTGTGGACTCTTGTGTCGCACTTGGCGCATAGGTATGCAGAGTCCACACGGCAAAACACCGTACATGTTGCGGCATGGCACGTGTCGCATATGCGAGACGGCCAGTTATTGCATCCCGCAGTTCTGATGGCTTTGGTGTCATCTTCCAACATTTTTGGAGTTAGTTGGTTTGTATGAACTTCAGTTTTTTTTTTTTTGCTTTGAAGAATCACACTCTTTGATGTTGTTTTGGGAGGAAGAAAATGAGGGAATGTGTGGAGTGGTGAAGTTTAAGAAAGAAGGGAGAGAATATATGGGTGAGACATTATTTTGTAGTTTATCTTAGGTGTCTTTTACCAGTTGGTTTTTGAATAGAAATGGAGAAAAGATGAAGACTTGGAAGTCATGATGTACATTTATGACATGACTCTCAAGCCTATCTTTTCTTTTATTTCTCCTCGCAAATGAAATTCCCAAATATACCCTTAGTATCCTGTACCTAGTTATTCATCTTAGCACATATCATGTATCCGGGGTTAGCATAGGTTGGGTCGAGCAAGACTTGTCCCTTACCCAACCCTAAATATTGGTAAGGTTATTTTTTATATTTGGACTCGGCTCTGAACCCGAAGCTAATCCGATCTCAAATCGTGAATGAGACAACGTTTGAACCCAAACCCGACTAAATATAATGCATATCTATTTTAGATAAATTCTTCTTACTATTTTGTTTATTATTATGGATATGTAATTTGACATATGAAATTATATATGTATATATTTTTAATCATATATATGATGAAAAAACTAGATAATCAATAATACTTTCGACCAAAAAATATCGTTACTCTACACACAGTTGAATATAGACATATGCAAACATGATAAATGACAAACCGATGACATCCGACCCTATTTGTGTCCGACCATGATCAGACCAAACTGACTGAATGGGTAGGGTCATGTCCTGCTCAATCCTATCATGTATTAGAAGAATATCTCATCTAAATGAACCTTGTACCCAAGCTATGACATTATAAGAATAACTCATCTCCACCTACTGAAGAAATGAGTTGTTACTTTTACACTTTCTTGTAAAAGTAAACATGTTATTACATTTGTTTCTAAAGGCTTGACCCTAGTAATGGCCATGTATATCCTTAATGAGGTGCTTCGATCAAGTATTGGGTATATGCAATGGTCAATCTCACCTTCACGTAGGTCCTACCACATGAGGTTTGGTTTGCTATAAATATCAAAATTTAATGGATAACATAATAACTTTTTGGTATTTCAAGTCTCAGAGGTTAAGTGGAGGAATCTTATATTGAAAAAGAAGTGGATAATTTAAATAAAAATATAACTTTAAATCTTCCAAATGTTTTTGCAATTTTTTTCTGGCCTTAAAGTTTAATGACATATCAGATGCCTCTTCTAGAATTAACTACTTAATAATCTTGAAAAAATAAATATATTCAGCCTTATCCAAACAATCATAAACTATTTTCATGATTTAAACACATAATGACATCCACATAATATATCATGCAAAAAAAACTTTAGCCTTACTGTTATAATCATCAATGATCTAATTTAGTCCCAAAAATTGGCCTCTCCATCAAACTATTAAAGGGATATGAATAGTGTGAGCACAAGAATTAACCTATGCAGCCACAATGATTCATCTCTATTATGATCATAATGAGCATGTAAGATTTTAAATTTGGGTATGTGACTATTACAAAATTCAATATATTAAGGTTTTGGGAGTCAACGAAATTTATCGAGATCACATCGGCCACATTTTCCATTATTATTCGAAATGTCAACATTTTGTAAGTTTTTGAAGCATTACTCATGTTTCTATTGCATCATGGAGAATGGACATTAATTACTAGTAGATCCACAAGAGTACACGAGCATTAGCAGTGTATTACACATGGCATTGACAAAGATATAAAGTGTGACATAGGACACATCAATATGGATGCAGGATGTCACCCGAGCTGCATTGGGCTTGGATGTCTAACATAGATACAAGGTATAAACGAGCATTACTTTAGATGCAAGGTGTATCACACATGCCGCATTGGTATAAATGCACAGTGTGACACGAGTATTGTCATGGATGCACGAGTGTGGCACAAACAATGGTTGACATTGATGCAAGGTGTGTGATTGGTATATTCTTTAAGGTGGAATATGATAGTTATTTGAACTATAATTATCGTTATAGACAATGATGGTTGCAACTGACACTTTCCAAAGAAGCTCTATGGTTTAGGTGACATGAGTAATGAATAAGGAAGTTGTCGAACTCTGGTGTAAATGTTTCTATCATGTTGAAAATCCTCCTAATGATAGATGGCTAGGTGGTGCGTTTAGTTAGACGGTGGTATAAGTTTGGAGAAGAGTTGAGCTCTTGGTGACATAGCCAAGGATACTAAGAAATGCTTATGTTGAAGAGAGCATGTTGTTACGTGGAGAAGGTAATAAAAATAATTAGGTATTAAGCAAGGTGAAATGAAATATTCGTTAAGGTATATATTATTGCATAGGTTTCCTACAAAGCGAGATATTCGCTAAAGTGGATATTGTTGTATAGATTTCTTAAGGAGATATATATTCTTCTATTCAATTAGAAACCAAATAAAAGAGATTAAGATGCATGATCACCACAAAGGTATTGGTGGTCCTCACTAGGATGTTGATACCTTCCTCTATTCTCTTCACATGGCTTGTGGGTCACTAAGGTGTTGTTTTTCATCAATTGTTGCTCCAACAAAAATGGATTTGTCTTTAGCTCATAATCCTAATCAAACAAAAATATATTTACTTCTTTATGGGAAGGGTACTAATTCAAATTTGCTTTAGCTTCAATCATGAGAGTTTTTCCAAGGAGATTGAAGAATATGGCACTCCTCATTTGTTTGTTTCTTTATAAATCATATATGACTATGTGTGTTCTTGATTCTGTTTAATTTCCAGTCCCGAACTAATTAGATATTGTCATATAGATAAGAAGAAAATTTTTAAAAACAAAAAATAACATTTTTATATTATTTGCTAAAATTTAATTAGATCTGACTAAGCCAGAACATGGAATGAGGACACCCATAAGGACATGTAACCTATGTTGATAATACTACAAATCATGATAGGATCATATTTTAAAATTCACTAAAAGCCAAGTTAGTATAGTAGGAACCAACTTTAGTATGAAGCTTTTGTTTACTATTGCACGAAATCTTTGTCCTAAGATAATCTCATGCATATAACAAAAGAAAAACTGGTACGTAGTTTGAAGAAAGCAATAATACATGAAACCTATCCAGAGAAATTTCTAAGAAGAATTTGAGGAGTAACCCATGCATTTGATGGTTTCTTTCTTCTATTCCCGTTTTAATTAGCTCTACTCTTTTTTTTCCACAGGTATCATCGCACCGGAAATAATCATGCCCGATCCGAGAACATCCACAAGTATGTGAGACTAACTCTCACAACAAGTATTTTTTTTATCCACAAAACTCGAACCCGAGACCTTACTTGAAGAGAATAAAACATATATCATTTAAACTAACCCCGTTTGTTTAGTAGCCTATACTTTTGAAGGAGTGCAAGTAATTTTCATTAAATGGCACGAATGAAGATAAGCATTAAAGAATGACAAATCAATTTTCAGGGCTTGAGGAAAATAAAGATATGCATGGACATTGTGTAGATGTGACATATGATATGAAATTACAATGACCCATTTGATTATGATACCTACTTTGGTGTTTAATCAAGAGGATAAAATGTGTGGCTCAAAAGTAAGATAAAAATGTGGAGAAACGTGGAAGGTTTAAACTAGAATAGACTCTAGATTTGGTCAATTAATTTGGTTACCCTAGTTGGTCAACTTAAATACATTATTACCCTACAAGAGAATACATATTATACCACTAGAGAGATTATGGGTAGTCACCATCTAGTTATTGCATATGAATGCCTCAACCCCACAATTTGAACGAAGGGAAAGCAAAATCATAAAATAGATGAAATTAGTGTAAAGTATTGGCTGGGTATTTATGGCTTTCTACCACTTAGATAAGAACCTCAACTTTAATAAAAACTAGTTTAATAATATTAACAAATTAAAAAGGTTGAATATACAAGTTGTTCTTTAGTATTGAAAATGTGGAGTCTGGAAATATGGATATTGATGAGGAATCTTCTAATGTTGTCTGAGAGATGTTTGAAAGCTTTGGGGAGGTACCTGAAAAGTTCTCCGACAATCAAGTTAATATATGAGTGAGATATATGATATAAGAGTGACGGAATAATAATAAGAGATAGAGTAAGTAAGTGAATATGTGTAAGTAAAATTCCTTATAGGGGAGTCCCCATTTATAGTGGAGAGGTGATGGGAATATTCCCTAGTAGATACCATGGGCCTGGCTGACCAAGAGGCTTTGTTGGGCCTGCTCAAAACATGCAGAAGTTGTTTTTTCCGTGTCAGGTAGCTCTGACATGTCTGTACTCTATAGACAATTGACTTATAACATGTGTTAAGTTGTGTCGTCATAGTATAGGCCTATTTTGTCATCCACTAAACGGTGTAGTGGGTGTATGTAGCATGTGCATGAGTATGTGGTGTTCAGAAGGTAGTCCTATATTGGAGACGCAACAGAGGGGTGTCAGAGGTAATCCCTGCACTATCTTGTTATTTCTGTCTGATCAACGAAATATATTTCTAGACTGTATAGTTGTCCGGTCGAGACTTGAGAATGTTCAGATCATGCTTGCTTCACCCAATCTTATGTTGTCAGTCGCCACTCTTATCCGATCATGACATGTACTTTGGAACTAAATGGAACACATGTCATGCAAATTTTTCATAGAGTAATACTTTTTAAAATTTATGAATTTGGAATCATCATAATTTTTCCAATATGGGTGTTTTCATTTCCACTGTCATTCACATAAAAATGAAGAGTTAGACCATTTGAATTAAGATGTAGTAAAATCTATATCAACATTATTGAAGATTTGTTTGAAATGAAAAAGCCGAAAGGAATTGTCCACCGTATAAAGCTTATTGGTTTACCTACTTTTAGTAAAAATCACTTTATTATAGCAAGAGGAAAGTTCCTACTACAAGTACAAAAATGTTAGTAACAAGTTTTTGAGATTATTATACAATACCAACATTCTCTCTTCATTCAAAGTTCTTCATTAGACTAAAAATTGAAGATTAAAAATACAACACCAAAAAAACAATAGAGAATAATATGAAATACATTCAAAACTCATTTATTTCGAACATTTTGTACATCTCTTTTATTAAATAGAGTTCAACTAATTTGAACATGTGTTTTTAGGATTTGATGAGACATTATCTATCATTATAGCTTCATATTTAGTTGAGACATTAAGATAAGATCATTTTTACATGTCCATTTGGTACATTTACATATAGTAGTATGCATTTTGGATTATGTAATGCACCACCTACTTTGTAGAGATGTACGATTAGTGTTTTTTCTGATATGTTTGATAAATTTCTAGAAGTATTTATAGATAACTTTAGTCATAGGGTCTAGTTTTGAAGATTGTTTGCATCATTTGTCTTTGGTTTTAGCTAGGTGTAAAGAAAATAAATTTGTGCTTAATTCAGAAAAATGTCATTTCATGGTTAAAAATGACATAATGCTAAGTCATGTTATATCTAAAGATGGATTTGGAGTTGATAAAGAAAATTTTGATTGATATCTAATCTTCCTCCTTGACTTTATGTGAAAGAAATTATATCCTTTCTTGGACATGTAGGTTTTCATAGGAGATTTATTAAAGACTTCAATCATTATGCATTCTTCTTGGTAAGGATGTTCCCTTTGTTTATGGTGATGCATGCTTGCAATCTTTCCAAATGCTGAAACTTGAATTAACTTTTGCCCGTGTTATTAAGCTATCTAATTCGAATTTGCTTTTTGAAATAATGTGTGATGTTTCTAATTTTGCTATTGGTGTTGTTTTTCAAACTTAAACCCCTGACCTTCACGTCACAAGACAAACAACCTTACCATTGTACTGAGACTCATTCTTAAGGGTTTGTTTGGGAATTAGATTTTGGAGGGGGGCTTGAGAGTATCTCACAAGTGTATTTCATGGCTCTCAAGCCTTCTCTTTCTCTTTGTTCCCCTTCAAAATACAACTCCCAAACTAGCCCTAAAATAACATTGAAATAAGGATAAAAAAATTTCTGTATAAAGACAAATATCACTATCAAATTTATACAAGCACAGAATGTCTCACTACAAAAACCAATAAAGACTTCATTGATCTACAATATTACAAAATTTGCATTACAAATTAACATTTAACAAATCTTGTTCTGTACATTTTAAAGTAAACATCATCATAACTGTTTATAGCTTTGATTGACCTCTATCATACATATAATTGTCAAAGGATTTTGTAAATAGACTCATTCAACTATTACCTGCACTCCAATTTCATTTTTTTTGTACTACCAAACATATCTCCTCACCTTTTTGGGTAAGGAACTAATCCTTTCGGGGTTCGTGACTGCCCCTCCCAACAAGTGCCGCTCTCAGGAATCGAAAAACAAACTCAATGGAATAGAAAATAAAATAAAATGACTAGACAATTCACCTAATCTTCACCTTGGTCCTGAAAGCTCCATGTCTTGGAATAATAGTAAAGAGTCATCAGTAAGATCAGAATATCTATCTGATAATGAGGACTCATTTGCTTTGCATTTTGTAGTGTAAGCTCTTTGAGAAGCTTCCCATCTCTCTGCTAGTCCATCGCCTTCAAGCATTCGAACCACTTCGGACATTTTCGGTCTATGGCCCGGAAGATATTGAGTGCACAAGAGAGCCACTTGAACCATTTCCTCAAGCTCAATCCTGTCATAGTTGCTCTTCAGATCCTTGTCAACAAGCAATTCAAGTTTCTTCTCCAAATGGATTTTCTTTACCTGAATGCAAAATGCATATATATAAGGACTTTATTAGCTTTAGTATTTGGCTTGAGATAAAATGAGGAAAGATCTTAGTGTATAACTACTAGCCATTTTCTGGGGATTTGACGAGGCCCTATACTACTAGACCAACCGCCTTTTTGGTACGACTATTTTGAAGCGTTTGTATATACGAAACAATAAAGGAAAACAAGTTTACCAAATCAAGCATAGCTCCTTTTTGGTTAGCAGATTTTCCAAATTCTAAAGCCCTCTGTCCTGTTATCAATTCAAGGAGGAGAATGCCAAATCCAAAGACATCAGTCTTCTCAGATGATTGTCCTGTCGATAGATATTCCGGGGCAATATGCCCTACAGTGCCTCTTACTGCAGTTGTTACATGTGAATCTTCATGATCCAATAGTTTCGCTAATCCGAAATCTCCGACAACTGCTTCGCAATAATCATCAAGCAATATGTTTGCAGCTTTCACATCCCTATGGATTATCTTTGGATCACACTGCTCATGAAGATAAAGTAGTCCCCTTGCTGCTCCTAATGCAATTTGCTTCCTTGTGCCCCAATCCAGGACCGGCTTACCTACAAATGACCGATCGGTATCATCAAAATCATCCTCCTAAGTTAGTTAGTCAATGTTTTTAGTATGAAATCCTAAAACTGATCTTACCCTTGAGACGCGAAGCGACGCTTCCGTTAGACATGTACGGGTAAACTAAAAGTCTTTCTGTTGGTGTCATACAAAATCCATACAATCTGAGAAGGTTTCGATGAACGGCGAGGCTGATCATTTCAACTTCGGTTTGAAATTGTATCTCTCCTCCTGCAGCATTGCCGTCTTTTAGCCTCTTGACAGCTACAAGAGTGCCATCTGAGAGAACTCCTTTGTACACATTGCCGAAACCGCCTTTTCCCAGTATGTGTTTTTTAATCATATATATGATGAAAAAACTAGATAATCAATAATACTTTCGACCAAAAAATATCGTTACTCTACACACAGTTGAATATAGACATATGCAAACATGATAAATGACAAACCGATGACATCCGACCCTATTTGTGTCCGACCATGATCAGACCAAACTGACTGAATGGGTAGGGTCATGTCCTGCTCAATCCTATCATGTATTAGAAGAATATCTCATCTAAATGAACCTTGTACCCAAGCTATGACATTATAAGAATAACTCATCTCCACCTACTGAAGAAATGAGTTGTTACTTTTACACTTTCTTGTAAAAGTAAACATGTTATTACATTTGTTTCTAAAGGCTTGACCCTAGTAATGGCCATGTATATCCTTAATGAGGTGCTTCGATCAAGTATTGGGTATATGCAATGGTCAATCTCACCTTCACGTAGGTCCTACCACATGAGGTTTGGTTTGCTATAAATATCAAAATTTAATGGATAACATAATAACTTTTTGGTATTTCAAGTCTCAGAGGTTAAGTGGAGGAATCTTATATTGAAAAAGAAGTGGATAATTTAAATAAAAATATAACTTTAAATCTTCCAAATGTTTTTGCAATTTTTTTCTGGCCTTAAAGTTTAATGACATATCAGATGCCTCTTCTAGAATTAACTACTTAATAATCTTGAAAAAATAAATATATTCAGCCTTATCCAAACAATCATAAACTATTTTCATGATTTAAACACATAATGACATCCACATAATATATCATGCAAAAAAAACTTTAGCCTTACTGTTATAATCATCAATGATCTAATTTAGTCCCAAAAATTGGCCTCTCCATCAAACTATTAAAGGGATATGAATAGTGTGAGCACAAGAATTAACCTATGCAGCCACAATGATTCATCTCTATTATGATCATAATGAGCATGTAAGATTTTAAATTTGGGTATGTGACTATTACAAAATTCAATATATTAAGGTTTTGGGAGTCAACGAAATTTATCGAGATCACATCGGCCACATTTTCCATTATTATTCGAAATGTCAACATTTTGTAAGTTTTTGAAGCATTACTCATGTTTCTATTGCATCATGGAGAATGGACATTAATTACTAGTAGATCCACAAGAGTACACGAGCATTAGCAGTGTATTACACATGGCATTGACAAAGATATAAAGTGTGACATAGGACACATCAATATGGATGCAGGATGTCACCCGAGCTGCATTGGGCTTGGATGTCTAACATAGATACAAGGTATAAACGAGCATTACTTTAGATGCAAGGTGTATCACACATGCCGCATTGGTATAAATGCACAGTGTGACACGAGTATTGTCATGGATGCACGAGTGTGGCACAAACAATGGTTGACATTGATGCAAGGTGTGTGATTGGTATATTCTTTAAGGTGGAATATGATAGTTATTTGAACTATAATTATCGTTATAGACAATGATGGTTGCAACTGACACTTTCCAAAGAAGCTCTATGGTTTAGGTGACATGAGTAATGAATAAGGAAGTTGTCGAACTCTGGTGTAAATGTTTCTATCATGTTGAAAATCCTCCTAATGATAGATGGCTAGGTGGTGCGTTTAGTTAGACGGTGGTATAAGTTTGGAGAAGAGTTGAGCTCTTGGTGACATAGCCAAGGATACTAAGAAATGCTTATGTTGAAGAGAGCATGTTGTTACGTGGAGAAGGTAATAAAAATAATTAGGTATTAAGCAAGGTGAAATGAAATATTCGTTAAGGTATATATTATTGCATAGGTTTCCTACAAAGCGAGATATTCGCTAAAGTGGATATTGTTGTATAGATTTCTTAAGGAGATATATATTCTTCTATTCAATTAGAAACCAAATAAAAGAGATTAAGATGCATGATCACCACAAAGGTATTGGTGGTCCTCACTAGGATGTTGATACCTTCCTCTATTCTCTTCACATGGCTTGTGGGTCACTAAGGTGTTGTTTTTCATCAATTGTTGCTCCAACAAAAATGGATTTGTCTTTAGCTCATAATCCTAATCAAACAAAAATATATTTACTTCTTTATGGGAAGGGTACTAATTCAAATTTGCTTTAGCTTCAATCATGAGAGTTTTTCCAAGGAGATTGAAGAATATGGCACTCCTCATTTGTTTGTTTCTTTATAAATCATATATGACTATGTGTGTTCTTGATTCTGTTTAATTTCCAGTCCCGAACTAATTAGATATTGTCATATAGATAAGAAGAAAATTTTTAAAAACAAAAAATAACATTTTTATATTATTTGCTAAAATTTAATTAGATCTGACTAAGCCAGAACATGGAATGAGGACACCCATAAGGACATGTAACCTATGTTGATAATACTACAAATCATGATAGGATCATATTTTAAAATTCACTAAAAGCCAAGTTAGTATAGTAGGAACCAACTTTAGTATGAAGCTTTTGTTTACTATTGCACGAAATCTTTGTCCTAAGATAATCTCATGCATATAACAAAAGAAAAACTGGTACGTAGTTTGAAGAAAGCAATAATACATGAAACCTATCCAGAGAAATTTCTAAGAAGAATTTGAGGAGTAACCCATGCATTTGATGGTTTCTTTCTTCTATTCCCGTTTTAATTAGCTCTACTCTTTTTTTTCCACAGGTATCATCGCACCGGAAATAATCATGCCCGATCCGAGAACATCCACAAGTATGTGAGACTAACTCTCACAACAAGTATTTTTTTTATCCACAAAACTCGAACCCGAGACCTTACTTGAAGAGAATAAAACATATATCATTTAAACTAACCCCGTTTGTTTAGTAGCCTATACTTTTGAAGGAGTGCAAGTAATTTTCATTAAATGGCACGAATGAAGATAAGCATTAAAGAATGACAAATCAATTTTCAGGGCTTGAGGAAAATAAAGATATGCATGGACATTGTGTAGATGTGACATATGATATGAAATTACAATGACCCATTTGATTATGATACCTACTTTGGTGTTTAATCAAGAGGATAAAATGTGTGGCTCAAAAGTAAGATAAAAATGTGGAGAAACGTGGAAGGTTTAAACTAGAATAGACTCTAGATTTGGTCAATTAATTTGGTTACCCTAGTTGGTCAACTTAAATACATTATTACCCTACAAGAGAATACATATTATACCACTAGAGAGATTATGGGTAGTCACCATCTAGTTATTGCATATGAATGCCTCAACCCCACAATTTGAACGAAGGGAAAGCAAAATCATAAAATAGATGAAATTAGTGTAAAGTATTGGCTGGGTATTTATGGCTTTCTACCACTTAGATAAGAACCTCAACTTTAATAAAAACTAGTTTAATAATATTAACAAATTAAAAAGGTTGAATATACAAGTTGTTCTTTAGTATTGAAAATGTGGAGTCTGGAAATATGGATATTGATGAGGAATCTTCTAATGTTGTCTGAGAGATGTTTGAAAGCTTTGGGGAGGTACCTGAAAAGTTCTCCGACAATCAAGTTAATATATGAGTGAGATATATGATATAAGAGTGACGGAATAATAATAAGAGATAGAGTAAGTAAGTGAATATGTGTAAGTAAAATTCCTTATAGGGGAGTCCCCATTTATAGTGGAGAGGTGATGGGAATATTCCCTAGTAGATACCATGGGCCTGGCTGACCAAGAGGCTTTGTTGGGCCTGCTCAAAACATGCAGAAGTTGTTTTTTCCGTGTCAGGTAGCTCTGACATGTCTGTACTCTATAGACAATTGACTTATAACATGTGTTAAGTTGTGTCGTCATAGTATAGGCCTATTTTGTCATCCACTAAACGGTGTAGTGGGTGTATGTAGCATGTGCATGAGTATGTGGTGTTCAGAAGGTAGTCCTATATTGGAGACGCAACAGAGGGGTGTCAGAGGTAATCCCTGCACTATCTTGTTATTTCTGTCTGATCAACGAAATATATTTCTAGACTGTATAGTTGTCCGGTCGAGACTTGAGAATGTTCAGATCATGCTTGCTTCACCCAATCTTATGTTGTCAGTCGCCACTCTTATCCGATCATGACATGTACTTTGGAACTAAATGGAACACATGTCATGCAAATTTTTCATAGAGTAATACTTTTTAAAATTTATGAATTTGGAATCATCATAATTTTTCCAATATGGGTGTTTTCATTTCCACTGTCATTCACATAAAAATGAAGAGTTAGACCATTTGAATTAAGATGTAGTAAAATCTATATCAACATTATTGAAGATTTGTTTGAAATGAAAAAGCCGAAAGGAATTGTCCACCGTATAAAGCTTATTGGTTTACCTACTTTTAGTAAAAATCACTTTATTATAGCAAGAGGAAAGTTCCTACTACAAGTACAAAAATGTTAGTAACAAGTTTTTGAGATTATTATACAATACCAACATTCTCTCTTCATTCAAAGTTCTTCATTAGACTAAAAATTGAAGATTAAAAATACAACACCAAAAAAACAATAGAGAATAATATGAAATACATTCAAAACTCATTTATTTCGAACATTTTGTACATCTCTTTTATTAAATAGAGTTCAACTAATTTGAACATGTGTTTTTAGGATTTGATGAGACATTATCTATCATTATAGCTTCATATTTAGTTGAGACATTAAGATAAGATCATTTTTACATGTCCATTTGGTACATTTACATATAGTAGTATGCATTTTGGATTATGTAATGCACCACCTACTTTGTAGAGATGTACGATTAGTGTTTTTTCTGATATGTTTGATAAATTTCTAGAAGTATTTATAGATAACTTTAGTCATAGGGTCTAGTTTTGAAGATTGTTTGCATCATTTGTCTTTGGTTTTAGCTAGGTGTAAAGAAAATAAATTTGTGCTTAATTCAGAAAAATGTCATTTCATGGTTAAAAATGACATAATGCTAAGTCATGTTATATCTAAAGATGGATTTGGAGTTGATAAAGAAAATTTTGATTGATATCTAATCTTCCTCCTTGACTTTATGTGAAAGAAATTATATCCTTTCTTGGACATGTAGGTTTTCATAGGAGATTTATTAAAGACTTCAATCATTATGCATTCTTCTTGGTAAGGATGTTCCCTTTGTTTATGGTGATGCATGCTTGCAATCTTTCCAAATGCTGAAACTTGAATTAACTTTTGCCCGTGTTATTAAGCTATCTAATTCGAATTTGCTTTTTGAAATAATGTGTGATGTTTCTAATTTTGCTATTGGTGTTGTTTTTCAAACTTAAACCCCTGACCTTCACGTCACAAGACAAACAACCTTACCATTGTACTGAGACTCATTCTTAAGGGTTTGTTTGGGAATTAGATTTTGGAGGGGGGCTTGAGAGTATCTCACAAGTGTATTTCATGGCTCTCAAGCCTTCTCTTTCTCTTTGTTCCCCTTCAAAATACAACTCCCAAACTAGCCCTAAAATAACATTGAAATAAGGATAAAAAAATTTCTGTATAAAGACAAATATCACTATCAAATTTATACAAGCACAGAATGTCTCACTACAAAAACCAATAAAGACTTCATTGATCTACAATATTACAAAATTTGCATTACAAATTAACATTTAACAAATCTTGTTCTGTACATTTTAAAGTAAACATCATCATAACTGTTTATAGCTTTGATTGACCTCTATCATACATATAATTGTCAAAGGATTTTGTAAATAGACTCATTCAACTATTACCTGCACTCCAATTTCATTTTTTTTGTACTACCAAACATATCTCCTCACCTTTTTGGGTAAGGAACTAATCCTTTCGGGGTTCGTGACTGCCCCTCCCAACAAGTGCCGCTCTCAGGAATCGAAAAACAAACTCAATGGAATAGAAAATAAAATAAAATGACTAGACAATTCACCTAATCTTCACCTTGGTCCTGAAAGCTCCATGTCTTGGAATAATAGTAAAGAGTCATCAGTAAGATCAGAATATCTATCTGATAATGAGGACTCATTTGCTTTGCATTTTGTAGTGTAAGCTCTTTGAGAAGCTTCCCATCTCTCTGCTAGTCCATCGCCTTCAAGCATTCGAACCACTTCGGACATTTTCGGTCTATGGCCCGGAAGATATTGAGTGCACAAGAGAGCCACTTGAACCATTTCCTCAAGCTCAATCCTGTCATAGTTGCTCTTCAGATCCTTGTCAACAAGCAATTCAAGTTTCTTCTCCAAATGGATTTTCTTTACCTGAATGCAAAATGCATATATATAAGGACTTTATTAGCTTTAGTATTTGGCTTGAGATAAAATGAGGAAAGATCTTAGTGTATAACTACTAGCCATTTTCTGGGGATTTGACGAGGCCCTATACTACTAGACCAACCGCCTTTTTGGTACGACTATTTTGAAGCGTTTGTATATACGAAACAATAAAGGAAAACAAGTTTACCAAATCAAGCATAGCTCCTTTTTGGTTAGCAGATTTTCCAAATTCTAAAGCCCTCTGTCCTGTTATCAATTCAAGGAGGAGAATGCCAAATCCAAAGACATCAGTCTTCTCAGATGATTGTCCTGTCGATAGATATTCCGGGGCAATATGCCCTACAGTGCCTCTTACTGCAGTTGTTACATGTGAATCTTCATGATCCAATAGTTTCGCTAATCCGAAATCTCCGACAACTGCTTCGCAATAATCATCAAGCAATATGTTTGCAGCTTTCACATCCCTATGGATTATCTTTGGATCACACTGCTCATGAAGATAAAGTAGTCCCCTTGCTGCTCCTAATGCAATTTGCTTCCTTGTGCCCCAATCCAGGACCGGCTTACCTACAAATGACCGATCGGTATCATCAAAATCATCCTCCTAAGTTAGTTAGTCAATGTTTTTAGTATGAAATCCTAAAACTGATCTTACCCTTGAGACGCGAAGCGACGCTTCCGTTAGACATGTACGGGTAAACTAAAAGTCTTTCTGTTGGTGTCATACAAAATCCATACAATCTGAGAAGGTTTCGATGAACGGCGAGGCTGATCATTTCAACTTCGGTTTGAAATTGTATCTCTCCTCCTGCAGCATTGCCGTCTTTTAGCCTCTTGACAGCTACAAGAGTGCCATCTGAGAGAACTCCTTTGTACACATTGCCGAAACCGCCTTTTCCCAGTATGTGTTTGCTGCTGAAGTTGTGAGTAGCAATCTGGAGTTCTCTGAATTGAAACCTCTTCAAGTTTCCGAGGTAGATTTCTTCGTGATGCCGGTCTGAAACATTCATCAAGATATTAAGTGTGCACATGGACATTCTTGTAAAATGGTGTCATATTTAATCTCCATTTAAAGGTTGTGCTAATAGGAATGTACCTTTAACATCAAAAAATGCTTGTTGATTATGCTTATGCCTCCACCAAATAAGAAGTCCAAAACCAAGAACTATAAGGCAGAGACATCCTAGGCTCAAGCCGAAGGTGATCGCGGTTTTGTGAATTTTCTTTGCGCCTAATGGCAAAGCATCTAGGGAAGCAAAGATGTATCTATCAGAATCAAAATGTTGACTTTGCAGAATATATTAGAGTATATAACACTAAATGGAAAGTTTTTTCGGGTGCATGTCTGCCCTTCCTAACAACTGTTGCGTACAAGAATGTAACCTTTAACTTTCTGGCCCATTTGGGGATCTAGCGGGGCCTTACACCACTCGACCAACGCCTTGTTGGTCACTAAATGAAAAGTCGATACAAGAGCAAGCAACTTCAAATAATCATGAGCAAATCTGAACAAATCTTACCCTTAGGATTGGTTAAGTTCATGGACATAGGCATTAGTGTCAATCCATGGCAGTTTGGTTCTTTTCCAGTAGCACAAACAAGGGGGTTTCCAACAATGCTGAAAAAGTGAAAGGGAAATGGAATAAATTATCAGTTATTACACAATTTTCTGTTTTTCATCCAAGCACAAATTAACATTCATCAGAAAAAGAGGAATAGAAAATTACTTGAATGATTTAGACAGAATTCTTGGTACAGGGCCACTAATATTGTTGTAGGACAAGTCACTGAATTGATAATCACAAAACAAGAAATCAAGTTTAGGAATATAGAAAACATAAACAAAATTAGTGCATAAGATTATCATACAAATAATAAGAGGTTATGAATATTACAGAAAAGCAAGTTGTGTCATATTAGCCACTGACTCTGGGCATGCACCAACAAGACTGTTATTATTGAGCCTCCTGAAACAATTTTAATAATTCTTTAGCTTTTATACATCACACAATTGTATAGTCTTAACCACCTGATGCGGCCGCAATATTACGGTTGTAGTGACTGTTGAATCGCATCATACCACAATTGCAGTATGACACCAAATCACAATGGTAAGGCCACATCGAGCTGTAACACAACTGCATGGACTGTATCAAATTACAGCACAATGGCCGAAATGACTGCAATCATGATCGTAAATCGCAATTGATATTTGCTTACATGTATTGGAGGCTTCTCAGGTGACCAAGAGAGGAAGGAATTTCACCACTGAAGAAGTTATTAGAGATATCAAGAGTTTGAAGCTTAGAAAGTTTTCCTAGCTCTGAAGGAATTGGTCCAGTTATGTTATTATTCTGTAGCAGCCTGAAAAGTAGTCCATAAAACCAAACTTACTAAATAACAAACATCTATCTTTAGAGTAGTAGAATACAATCATCATATTATGGTTGCGGAAACCACCGCAACCGCATCAACCAGCCGCAATTACCTACAATTACATAAACCACAACTGCAATTTAAAACACCCGTAAAATGCTATTATTACTTACACAATCTGAAGGTTGGTTAAGTTGCCAATGCTTGAAGATAGAGTGCCATATAAGCTTTGACTAGGAATACCCCTACACCAACCATCAAAAGTTTCATTTCATCAAAAAAATCAACATTTTTTCAGCTTCAAATAGAAGATTCTAGAAACACTTACAAGCCAATGACAAGGTTTTCAGAAGAACAAGTGATCACAGTCCAACTACATGGATCAACAGCATTTCCATCCCAATTGTCTAAAACACCATGTGGATCTTTTAGACCATATTTTATGCCCATTAATGCTTGCACTACATTATAAGATATAATGAGATAAACCCATTTGAAAATTCTTCATATTAAAGTGATATCAATGAAACTATGGGTAAGTGGAAATTTTGAAGTTTACCTTCAAAGTTTACTCCTTTAGGAGAAAGCAATGCATTTGAAGAGCTCCAAAACAAGAAAAATGAAACAAAACAAACAAGAGTTACTTTTCTTTGCTTCTCCATTCAATTTGATGTTAAAATATAAAGATGTTATTTGAAAGTTTAATAGTGTTCTCAAATGAATGTTCTTTCCTCACTGCACTTTCTAGTTTCAAACTTTCAATGCAGAATCTCATTCACCTAAGTGTTGTGTCAGACCAAAGAAAAAAGAAGAGGCATGTTTTTTTTGTAGTATAATAAAGGGAACTAACATGCATGTCACTCACATAGGAATGTGTAAAGAAAGGACAAGGATCTGCTGTCCCAAACTCTGTCCTAAATCATATTATGTCAGGTTAGTTTAAAAAAATTAAATATTCAAAACTTTATCCATTTTGTTTTATTGTGATTGGCTATGTGGTTGGGGACATGGTTGGGGACAGCAGATCCCCATCCGTAAAGAAAATGATATATAATGGGAAAAATCTTAGAACAACAAAATGAAACAAAATTTGAGTTCAATGTAAAAATTTGAGTTCAAACATTGTTTAAATTGCGATTGTTATTATTATTATAGTAGTTATTGTGACCTTTGTGATATGAAATGTAGTTATTGCAGTGTAAATTATTTTATGATTAAAAAATATTTTTGAATTGACGTGGTTAATGAACACTGATACAACCCAAATGTGGTCTAATATGATTGTGCTATTATCTAATGTGACCATATAATTATGATTTAGTATTACATAACAATTGTGGTATGATGTAGTTGCAGCAGCCACAGCACATCACATAATGTGTTCCATAATTTGAATTACTATGGGAAAATATGGGAGGGATAGTGGGAAATTCTCTACCCTATTAATCATGTATAGGCCTAAAAAGTATAATAAAGTAGTTTTAAAAGAATTATATATGCATTGCATTAGTAGTAGATAAAGCTTTAAAAAGGATACTAGTGCATGATAGATATCATTAGGTTTTATTAGTGAGGATCATGCAGCTATCTATATAGATAAACATGAAAATAAAACTACTATGCACATTTTTTCTCTTTGGGTGAAAAATAACCAAAATCCTACATATTAAATTCATGAGTGTAATATTTGTATAATTCATTTGGATTATATATTTTGAAGAGTAAATAATAACTAAATATAAATAATGTATAATACAATGAAAATATATACAACCTATAAAACTATCGGTGCATATATATATATATATATATATATATTCACAAAAATAACCAATTTATAAGGTATTGAGAATGTGAGAATCTCGAGAAGAAGAAATGGAGTGTTCTGTTTTGGGGATTCGAGATTGAACCATGGATTTGGTGAACCACTATGATGAACCATCAAAATCTTCTGTTGGTTTTATTTATAAAATAGATTTGTATAAAACATAGTTAGTCTATATGGTACGAATATGTGGTAGTGGTTTATAAGGTTCATCATTTTTATATTATTATAAGACTTTTTAGGGCAATAAACCCAATATTTTTTTTATATTAATAAGGGTATCTTCACCCTTATGGTTAAGAAAATAATTTCTTTTGATATACAAAATTATATTTTTTTCAAGAAGTATCGTTCTCAAAAATTAAAGATGGACAATATAACTATGGTATAAGATAATATATTTGGTCTGTTTTGTGCAGTAAATGTTGGGTGGTGGTGTGCTTTTTAGATTCCATAACCCACTATGAGGTAAGGATCAAAATTGGGGTCTCTTTGGTCTATTCACACAGGAGACAGTGATTCACCTAAAATTGTTCAAAAAGAGTAAACTTTGAAAAGCAAAAGCTGCCAATGCCATACCCTTCCCTCTCTTTCTATCACCCACATTTTTTCTACAAATTATGTTTGCTACTATTCATTTTAATTCAGTATTTGTTGTGGGTGAGACTCTACCCTCAACCTCCTACATCCTACCATTAAACTACCCTTATAACTCCCATTTTTTATTGATGGTGGGATTCGAACCCACATCCTCCTGCACTCCATTTCTTACAACCGTCTTCTTCACTATCAGACCACCTTATAACTCCGAATAAATCTTGTTCATTGACAACATAATGCCCAAAGCATACCCATTTATATGAAAGTTTGTTTTGTATTAGACATTCTCAAGAGAAAAAGATTGGTACCTCTTCCAACTAGGTTGTACTCTTATGTTCATTTTAATCTCAAGTACCTCTCCGATTACACACACATGTGGCATGTTTTCATTGTTAGTCATGTTTTGGTGTCCGTGACTACATTTCTTAGCATAGATTAATCTTTGTAGCCAAAGACATAGAATATATAGACAAATGGAGTGTTACCTTAAACTTTATCAAAGGTTTATGATCCTAAGATGATAGGGCCATTTACTTTGTGGTGGTGATGATAGGAAGGAACATCATCCTAAATTATGTCTCAAATCATGTTTCGTACTAATGATAATAAAGTAAAAATAATATTGATAATGAATATTTAAATTTTTTAATTGACATGATATGTTTTCATTAGCATAATACATAATTTTAGATATGATTTGAGATAATATATCTATGTTAGATGTGAAGAAGGGAAAATAGCATCCTAGCTGTTATCACTTTGGATTGTTGCTTAATTGGTGGATATTTTTGTCACTTTGTAATTTTTAAGTGTGTAGTGTTGTGTTCTTTTCATGTGTTGGGTCAATTTATTTTCCTCTAATGCTCACTATAACTGGCTACCATATTGTTTCTATACTCATCATATATATATATGTGACCCCTTTGATCTTAGTACCTCCACTCATATTAATATATATATATATATATATATATATGTGGTTATATAATCTTAAAAACTTGGAGTATCTGGTCAATTATTTAAGTTTGAATTGTATCCAAGCTTATTTAGGCCAACAAATAACATAAGATAATTTGAAGAAAGAGTGTCATATCACTTATAAAATGAAGATTAATAAGTAAAAGAGAAATGGCTGGTAAAAAAAAATTATACTGTTCATTTACTATTTATATTTAATAATTATTAACTTTTAAATATAAATAATACAAATGAATTATGTACTAAATGTGTATATACCTTTACATCGATAATACATAAATATTATACTCTAATTAAAATATCATTTTATCTCATATTTTTAGTTATGTGGTGATTATATGCCGCTTAAGTGTTAATGAAATTATCTAAATGCAATGTAACTTGTCTAAATTAGTTGAAGAATTGTCTTTAAAACTTATGATACTCGTTTGTGACCATGTGAATTTTATTTGTGAAATTCCACCAATCATTTTTTTGCAATCCTAATCATTATGAAGCTAGATTTTCATTTACTTGTTGTGATTGTCATACACTAAGTCAGATATCGCAATAAACCATAATTTTCCAACTGTGCTTGCTTTATGTATATAAACAATATTGATGAATAAAACATTTCGATTTTTTTATAAAACATCACTAAATGATGACATTCTTGTCACATTATTTGTAACAATATGGCTTGTCCTTTTTGTTACTTATTTGTGGTTCTTTAAGCTGTAACTAGGAACTGAAGTAAATATTTTCATTTGAAAATACATGTAAAGAAATACTTGAGGTTGAAGAATATAATGTTTGGAATATAAAAGAGTATAAGACATATAAGAATAAGACACCATTGTGCTTCTTTGGTCACACTCATCATCATGTTTTGTTCATTCATAAGTCTCATTCAACTTATTCTATTGATTGAGCTAAAACATTTTGATGAATGATGTATTTTCGAGCAAAAGAAAAATGTAGTACTTAAATGTATTATTTTATTTATATCATAACAAACTACAATAGAATGAGTTTAGAATGAGTTTAGCGTAATAATAAAGTTATTACATATTAATTATGTGGTTATATGTTCAAATCCTGAAAATAATCTCTTTATTTATGAGGGTAAATACTGTGTATATCTACTCTCCACAGACTTTACTAAATAATAGTAGAATGTAACATTTATGCATCAATAGTGTAAAGATTTATATACAGTTAATATATCATTTATCATTCATTTGTATTACTTTTATTTAATAGTCAATCATAATAAAAAATGAATATTTAGATAATACAATAACAATATAAAAACTTCTACATTATTCGTGTATACAATTTTTTCTTATAAAAGAATTAAATTTGTTAAGTCATATTGCCACCTTACAATACTTTTCTCTATATCATCATTGTTGGTTGGGATGCAAATAAGATGTGATCTCCATATCTCAAGTTGCATTGTTGTGTATATCTATTAGGAGATAAAACCAAACATTTTTACTATCTAAACTAAGATGTGTCACTATACAATATTTTCTTTAAAATTGGTCATATTCAAGTGGAACATGGCAAGACAGACAGAAAATTACTCAGAAGATCATAAACAAAGCATGATGGCATCTATTTTGTATGTTGCGGCATGATGTGACCTACGACCATTTACCAAGTATGGTACGATAATTGGTTCGACACAACGATTCACAACCAAATCATGCACGGGCCCATGGTCATGGATTAGGTAACTCGTTTATGGTCTTTTATTTAACTCTTGATGATATAGACATAGTTAGCCAAACATTGATGACAAATCTTATGGTATTCTCTTCGATTTAACTCTTACCCTTTATTCCTCCATTCCTCGTAGTCAACGTTACACAAAGATCAACGTTACACAAAGATCGCTTCTATTGAATGTTTTCACCCATCAAAATTTAAATTCAAAGTTTAAATAACATTATTTAAACTTTGGTTTTGCTAAATGCATTTTTCAATGTCATTTCCACATCAAAAAAGACTATGTGGAAATTTGTGCTTCCTCATTAAGAATGTGTTTTTGCTAGAAACCTTAATGATCATTTGTGCAAGGAGTATTTCTTTTTCATAAAAAATATGTGGTACAAGAAATTTATACACTATCTCATTATACCTTCCACCATTCATATTTAATTATTTTTCACCTTTCAAAAAAGTAATAAATAAATAATAAATAATGAATTGATTGTATATAAATTTTTACCATATTGATGCATAGAAATTACACTCCTTTTTTTTAATCTTTTATATGCTTTTTGGGATAAGCTGGAAAAATAGTTTCCACAGAAAGTGACTCAATTGGGTTCAAGTGTAAGGGGTTCACACCCTTCGAAATTCTTGTAGAATTCATAAATAATTATGGCTCATCGTATATAAATGTAAGGTCATGTATCAATGTAATTAGTCAAGAAAATAAAAAACAAATGCAATGCTGCATTGACTATGTGGGGCTGAAATATATGGCAACGAGGCGGATCGGGATCGGGATCGGGTTTGTGCTTTACCCAAACCCAAAATCGAACCCAAACTCAGCAGGGCTGAAAACAGTGCTACCATCTCTGACAAAAGAAGGAAAAAACCAGAGAACAAAAGAATTGAATGCCACCAGCTTCAAATAAACTCACCAATTATCACCTCCGCTATTTATAATGAACAAATAGGATAATATAATCTTAGAAAGAATACAATACTGGAATTTAATGGAAGATAAGTACAAGTAGAGAAAGGGAAAAAAATGAACAAATAAACAGAATTTGTCACAAAAAATCCAGCACCAATATAAGGTGCTGGAGCTAGTACTTGAGACACTCAGTATAAGGAATTCAATGTAACAGATGGGTTGTTTCAATGTGAGAACTCCTAACCCTGTGACCTTGCCTCAGCAGCTAACAAAAGCCCCACATATACTATGTTTATAAGTCACCGGTTTCGGGATAGGATACCAACAGTACCAAACCAAAACCCAAAAATTGAACTTGGGTAAAAACCGAACCCGAAACTAATCACAACGGGTTTTTTCCCGTTAAATTCAAGTTGGGTTCAGACGGGTACTCACGGGTTCAGTTTTCATTGCCATCCCTTAGTTCCATGAGGATTTATGCAAAAATGTTCAAATAAGATTGCAGGCATCCCACCATAAATAAAAAAGGTGGTTCAATGTACGAGACGTAACGGGTCAGGGAAAGATAAACGTAAGCAGTCTTCCTATCGCAGGCAAAGAGGACAGTTAATAGTTTTTTGCATGTGAAAAACATTGCTCATATATCACCACCTCAATTGCAATTAACATTAAGACAATCTAAAACTAGGATGAAGGGAGAAACAAAAAGTCGACTAATATCAAGAATTGCATTTGTTTCCTGTCTTTCAATCTATTACAATGTTGAAGACAAGAACTACGGCAAACATGCAAAACACAAATCAAATAGAGATTTGACTGCTTTATTCAAAGCTAGATTCAACTTCTTAGATCGGTGATGTTATATCAAGGGCAAAAAGAATAATTTTCACCAGATTTTGTGAACAAATGCAATAGTACATTCTTCTCAAGAGTACAATATTAGATATAGTTCTGAAAACTTAAGCAGCCAACATACCAGAAGAAGCAGCGTCTTTTGAGTGCATCGAAAAAAAGAGATTCAAGACATCAACATTGTTACGAATGTGGCCTGGACATTTAGAGAGGAAGTTTTGCGCTTCATCATGCCTTCCGTGCTTGAAAAAAGCATTAAACATGCGGAGAAACACAGATGTAGATGGAAAATCATGTGAAGTCATCGCCTTTACAAAAAGAATAGCATCATCAGCACTTCCACTTTTCGATATGTGTTCAAATAATGGATCGGTAAACGGTGGAAATCCGTGGCTTCTCATCAAGCCCAAAATATTTAAAGCATCTGCAAATCCTCCCTGAACCAATAACTTAGTTACAATCAGCTTGTAAGTAGAGTGTCGGGGCTTTAGCTCCTTTTCATTCACCATCTCATTGAGAATCTTGTATGCATCTATTGCCTTATTCAATTGACAATATGAATTCATTAACACATCAAAAGTCAACCCCGCCGAAGCGACCCCTTCTTTCTCAATCATCTCTTTAAATGAGGCAAAAGCTTTATCAAGGTTCCCAGCAACACAGTGCCCCTCAACTAAAGATTCCCATGTCTTGTGTTCCGGAATAGACCCGGATGCTTCAATATTACCGATGAACTCACTCGCTTCATCCTTGTAACCAGCAGCGCTTAGTCGATATGCAATCTTTCCCTGTAAATTACCACGAGCGCCTAACATGTAACCTTCCATTACTTTCAAAACCTTATTCCATTGCCCCATCTTCCCAACACTGGTTAAAGACTTCAGAACGGCATTAACCATAGAATCGGTCAACACATTCCCACTTTCAGTAAAAACTTTCAACACTCTCGAAAACAAATCCAAATCTAATTCCTTAGAAACAACAATTTTCTTCAAAATAATGGTACAAATATCCCGTGAAGGCTTATTCTTACTGGCCATAGCAAACTCATAAAGCTCAACAGCCTCCTTAATCATCTTCCTCTTATAAAACCTTCCTAAAACAATAGCAAACGTTTTATCCTCCAAATCGAACCGAGCATCCCTCATATCACCAAGAAGTTTCCAAAACCGATCAATCGAATCTTCCCTACCCAAAACCCTCGCCATCGCATTATAAGTCCATCCATCATGCTTAAACACCCCACTCTCCTCCAACCACCGGAAAAATATCAAAGCCTTACTCGTCTCGCTACCTAAACCTTTCAAAACTAACTTAACCGCATTTCCACTCCATTCGACATTCAATTCCTTAATTTGATTCTCAACATCATCATCCCACACATTACGCCTAACAATCCTACAAACCCTAAGACACTTCTTCTCAATCGAATTATCGATCGACCCGGACTCAAACAAAGCATTCAACTTCAAAACATCATCAACCAATCCACCTTTCTCAAAAATATCCAACATTTTCACTTTCACTCCATTCGAAACCCCGAAACCCTTCTTCTTCATAACACCAACCAAATCCCAAAACTCATTAACTAACCCATTGGTACCCAAAACGCTAAGCATTGCGTTATAAGACTTAGAACTCAACCTCCAAGGAGAGGTTTCTAGAACCCAATTGAAGAATCTCCTTGCCACGTCAGCGTTGGAATCGAGTTTCCCCAATATCTGAATCACTGAGTCGTGGTTAATCGAAACGCGATTCGAATCGAGGAGGCTCGTGACGACGTCGTTTTGCGTGGGTTTAGAGAAGATATCAGAGATAACTACATGGTTGTTATCGGAATCGTTGGGTTGAAGAACTGGGTCGGAAGAGAAGGTTCTAGAAAAGTGGGGAGGGGTAAAATGGGGAATTTTGAAACTTGGTTGGATTGAAGAGAAAGAACGAAGTGAAAAATTTGAATGGAGATTTGGGTTGAAGAGAACGTGATTGGTTGTGGTTTTGCGAAGAAGATAGAGAAGACGCCATTGTTGTTGTCTCATTGTTTTGATTCAAAGGAATGAAGTGAGATGAATTTTTTTGAGAGAATGAAGAAATGGAGGAAAAGAGAGATTAGGGTTTTAGAGAGATTTGGATTTTGGGTATTTTGGTGATTTCAGATTTGGATTTTGGTTTGGGCTTTTGAGAATTTGGGCTTTATCGCTTTTTTTCACCCTTTCAATTTAAATCAATGATTTGTTTTTTAGAAAGTTGGCTAAAAATTAAAAACAAATGTTATTGAACTCAGATTAGACAAAGACTCGGTCAGAATATTGTTGGGTCAATGAATTAATTGTTCAACTATTAAGTCAACGTAAATCGGTTAACTCAGTTTATATTTAAAAAAAATTAATAATAATATTACATAACAATATTTAATAACTCTATACTCCAAAATTAAAAAAAAAAATATTATCATACATAATTAAACAACCAACAAAGAATATGATATTCACATTATTTATTTTTTTGAAATATTTTAGTCTAAATCATGGGTATCCACCACATAATGTAATGCTATATTGTTTTTAAAATTTTATGTTATTATCAAATTAAAAATATTAATTATGTCACTATATATATTATTGACTGGGTCGTAAACTAGTTTGTTGTTTTTAAAATATTTCATGGTGGTGTCAAATATTGTGCAAACAAATTATCAATCATGTAATCCTAGGATAAAACAACCTAGTTCACTATATCTGATAACTATTGCACACTCACAATATGGCTTTTACCGGTCAATAATATAGTTACTACCAAATTCAAATATATGACTACTCCTATGGATATTGTCACTCAATAATAAGGCTAATGTCACTAATGCCACTTAAAGAAAAGTCAATGCTACTCAATGATAAGGTTGTTGCCCCTTAAAGATAAGATTTTTATCTCTAAGAAATAAGAATGTTGCCCTAAAAATAAGAATGTTGCTCCTTAAATATGAGATTGTCGTCTCACAAAAATAATGTCATTAAAAGATAGAGCTTTTAACACTAAAAGATAGGGTTGTTGCCACTAGAAGATCCTAAGAACTATAGGAAAAGAAAGGAGGAGAGAAGAAAGCTGAGAAATATCATTTAGCTCGTACATTTTTCCCAATGAAAAGAACTCTATTTATAGAGTTGAGAACTTCTCAAGTGTATAAGCTACAAAATGTGATACTTTTTTAATTCACACAAAAAATATATCGAGGGTAAAACTTCTTTTTTTCGATTCATTAAAAACTATAATCTACATAAAATGATATTAGAAAAATACATCATTGCCATTGATGAATATGCAAGTTAACAATAATTTATTTATACAAAAGAAAAGAAAGCTTATAATCTAAGTAATCAATGAAATAGGTTACAAAACTAACTAACTATCACTAATTACCAACTAACTACCTATATCATATTCTTGGGTGATCAAATAATACAAATATAAGACAAAATATATAAGCCAAAAAAGCTTGTATAAAACTGAGGTGAAGATGTGTAGGTATTGGGCTTGCAATAGTGGGCTTAGGAGTTGGGCTTGTGTATCTTCAATGGCCCTCAAGGTTAGGAGTGGATGTTGGCAGATTCTCAGGTTTGACAAGAGATGGTGAAATGGTGCAGAGATCAAGAGGTTTTGTTAAGATATCTGCATATTATTCTATTTCATGGATAGGCAAAAGGTGGAAGAGTTTTTGTTGAAGCCTCTCTCGAACACATAACAATCTATATCGATATGCTTAGTTCTTTCATGAAAAACATAATTATTAGCAACATGACAAACAGAAGCACTATCACAATATAGAAGAGCACGACATGTAAAAGAAATAGAAAATGAACTAAGTAATAAAAGTCATTGGATTTCATAAAAATTTGAAGTCAATGCTCTATATTCAGCTTCAGATAATGATCTTGCAAATGTTTGTTGCTTCTTGGACTTTCATGAAATAAGAAAATCTCCTAAGAATACACACTAGACATGTGGATTTCGTGGAATCTATACATGCCCCTCAATCAGAGTCAGATAAAGCCTTATGTTTTGAAGAGTGGATGTGGAAGGGTAAAATAAATCTTGTCATGGGCAGGACTTAATGTATCTAAGCACTCTAATTAAGGCTTTGTAATGAGTTTGGGTAGGATTGGCCATGAACTGGCTAAGGTGTTACAAAACATAGCTAATATGTGGCCTAATGCTTGTTAGGTATAATAATCTCTCAATCAATCTCCTATAAGGAACAGGAGCACGATCATGATAAGGATCATTATTATAGCGTTTGATTAGATTAATTTTTTAAGAAATTGTTTGTAAGTGGTTCAGTTTAGATTTCATACATCCATATCATGAGAGTCGGATCGAACCACGAAACAGATAAGCAATTGACAATTAGGTGGTATTTGATACATAATAATATGATTAGGAATGATAACGAGCAGATATGGGCACGAGTAATAGCTACATGTTCTACACCCAAAAAGTTTTACCACAAAAATCGCTTGCATGTTTTCTCCCGGTCCCCATACATACAACATGTACCCAAAGGTATATGTTATGTGTTTTAAAAATTGAAAAAAAAAATCTAGAAGTGTGCAATGTGCACCACCAAGTTAAACCATATAAATTGAAATTTTTAAATTCAGCAATATACTAAGATAGTTTTAAATATTGCAAGTACCCTCATGCCCTACCCGTACTTATTGTTGATAGTTGATAGTTTGAAGAACTTGTTCCTAAAACCGGTAGATATCCACTTGTTAGAAAATATTAGATTAACATTTTTTTAGAAAATGAAACCAAAAAATTAGATGAATAATTAAAAAGAGTATTTTTAGCCTTTTAAAAAACCTAAACCGTGGAGTGCAAACTTGTTTATCACTATAATATTTAGTTTCATTATATTTCTTGCCTAGATATATTAAGACTTTTGCTAACACTTTAGTACTATTATGTTATGTTATTTTAGAATTAGAATATTTCAACTTTAAAGATATAAGGTATTTAATATTTCAAAAGTATTAAGTTTATCGAGTTAACCCATCTCAGCATTTCAATATAAAGAGATGCCAAGATAATTCATATTTAATCGTTTAGTACAAAATTTAATATATAATATTGGGCATAAAAGGGATTTTGTTTTTTCTATAATAATCAATGAATTAGAATTTATTAGACTTATGAATGAAATGATTACAATTGCAAATAATGAAAATTAAATAAAAACTGAATTATTCATAACATGATCCATAAGTTCTTAATTGTTCATGGAATTCTTGACAGCATCAACAGCTCCTTGTGCCTTGGCCTGGACCTGTTGACCAGCCTATAGAAAATATATAAAATAAACATTAAAGATATATAGTAAAAAGTGTTTAACTCAAAGATAATTCAATTATTGTAATGGTATAATAGTTGATTATGTTACAAATAATTATAAGTTTCAAACATTTATTTGAAGATATGAAAAAATTTCATGCGAAAACAGGTTTCGACATATATGGTACAATATCATTTGACTAATTATGACTAATATTTTCTGATTCTGATGGTTTAATTGTATGTCTGTTGTAATTGTTATATTGTACTGGTATGAGGTCTCATTTTCCAGTTTTACACCTGACATTGTAAGAAATCATGAGCAATAGTGATTACAATTTCACTAAGGAGACTCAAAATCTTAACATTGTGTACACCCATATTTAGAAAATACTATGATTAATTAGATTATGCCTTTGATTAATGTTTCAAATTAGTAATTAAACTCTTATAAAGTATAGTATTTATTTGAAAGAGCAGATTTTGACAGAAATTGAATCTATATAACCTCTTGACATGACTCTTTAGCAGATTGAGCAGCATTGCTAGCCTTGTCCATCATGTTGCTGGCCTTTTCCTGTAAATCACACAAAACCATAAATTATAGTTGGTTTCCGAGTTGAGTTTTGAATGAAAAGAAAAAAAAAGGAAATCTTTATAATTATCTTATAATTATATCTCATGACTCTCAAGTCTTTCGTTTTCCTTCATTCCCCTCTAAAACTTAACTTGAAAATAGATTCTTAGGGTTAGTTTGAAAGTTGGATTTTCGGGGGAATGAATGAAGGGGAAGGCTTGAGAGCCATGAAATACATTTATGAGATGACTCTCAAGCCTTCCATTTCTCTTTTTCCCCTCCAAAATTCAACTCACAAACTAACCTTTAAGGTATGTTTGCGGGTTGAGTTTTAGAAGGGAAGGACGCGAAAGTGAAAAGTTCAAAGTCATGTCACAAGCATATTTCATGACTCAGCCTTCCATTTACATTTACCTCCAAAACCTGACTTGCAAAACTCAACTTGCAACAAAGAATTTTTTTTAGATTTGAGATTTAGCAAAAGAAATGAAACCTGAGTTTGGCCCTTGGCAACTCCAGCATTGTAACTTGCCCTTTCAGAATCCATCTTGTTTGTAATTAACTGAATAACCAAAAGATATCAACAATTATAGTGTTTATGTTTGAGCACATTAGTTTGTTATTCTCTTCAGATTTATATAGCTTTTGAAAACATTGCATTCTCTAACACGTGTTATTACCTCAATTTCTATGGTTTCAAGGACATATGTCATGTCATTTTAACAATGGAGATTTTAAGTTATTGTTGACTAGTTCACATTTCCTACATCTAAGGATACTATTTTGAGAATGAATGTATTCCCAGCTTATAATCTTCTAATTGTTTAATATATTAAAATTGTTGGGTTTATTGAAGTTGAAGTGTCACATTAGATATGAGGGGAAAAGTAAAACAGTTTATAAATAGAAAGAATAGGATTTGTTGTCCCCAAATGTGTCCCGAAACTTGTCTTTAGTCAATCATAGTGAAACAAAAATTGATAAAATCATGAATATTTAAATTTTTTTAATTGACATAGCATAATATGATTGGTTTGTGACAGAGTTTGAGACATGCTTTAGGACAGCAAATCCTTGTCCAAATAGAAAATACACATAAAACTAATAACTTAAGGTTTTAATTGAAA
Organism: Lupinus angustifolius; assembly: GCF_001865875.1. NCBI lineage: Eukaryota > Viridiplantae > Streptophyta > Magnoliopsida > Fabales > Fabaceae > Lupinus > Lupinus angustifolius. The sequence goes on along the minus strand of NC_032017.1, from coordinate 707,384 downwards.
ACATTATTTTTCACTTTTACCTTCCCACTCTTCTCATACCTCGGTAAAAACTCCCCAATAATAGGATGCCGAGAGTCTGAGTATAGTTGAGCTTTTTTCTTTGGGTACATTAAGAAAATTGTTAAACATTTTGTGTACTAGGATAATAATATTATTTGCGTATAATGTTTTATTATAAATCATATTAGACTTTATGCGGGGTATTTTCATACTAGGTATGGACATCATATCCAAAGCAAACATAGGAGTATAATCATTTTGCTCTCAGTGATTTCTAAATCTTTCACCTTCACCATTATCAATCATAGTTTGGTAGCTTTTGGCATTAAGCAGTTACATGGTTCATTTGTCCCTTTCATGCACAATTTTATTTGAATACCAAAACAATTTTTTTGTTTTTTAGATAGGATTGGTACACAATAAGATACCAAATCTTGTGACAAGTGATTTCTATTCGAAATTTTGAATATAGAATACGAGTTCGTAAACTAGAGTCCAGTGCTTCAAAAGCTTTTGTATAATGCAAAGGAAATCTACCCGAGAAGCTCAAGCAAAAAGACATACTATAAGCTAAAACTCATAAGGGGTTGGTCACCTTGTACAAATACTCATAAATATGTTGCCCCACACTTCATCAATTATCTTTACTTAAATCATCTCACTATATCACAAATCAAATTTGCCTATTAAACATGTGTTGATAACCAAAATAATCTAAACAGATTAAATTATATTATAGCAATCACTAATTTTATTCAATAATAACATACCGGTGCAACACCCTTTTACAAGAGATATAGCATATATACACTGTATGAGATAGCATATGTACACAATCAAGCAGAGCATAATGTATTGAGTTTAATGTTGCGCCCTCACAACATAACACCCAAATTTATTTAACTAAAATAAACCACAACAAAAGTCCAGAACTATATCTTTTCTCCCATTTCCTCTTCGATCTCATCCTCACTCCAGCAGCATTTGAGAATAGACCTTGGAGATGCACAGCCATCGGCTCGGAAAAAGGTATGGTATGCAACTGCACTACCTTCTGCAAGCAGTTCATTGCTCCTCTGTCCGCAGTAGTATCCATTGATGTCCAGAGGAAACTTGTCTACAAGATTTGCGCCATGCATGTCGATATGCAAAGCAACAGAAAACTTAGCCGGATGGAAGCATGCTAAAACCCTTTCAACAAGTTCAGCAAGCGAATTGTTTTCGTAGTCATAACCCACAGCTTCGAAGCTTGCATAGCTGAAACCATCTTCTGGGGTTACATGGATAGTGGATATTGCACTCCCTTCAATTCCATTCATCGAATACCCACAAGGGTCGAATTCAAAATCACAGATAGCAGATTGTGGAAGGATCTTGTTGATTCCAGATTTTTCGGTCATCAAAGCTGCTGAACAAGTATTTTGTTTGAAAAACACCGACGCGTTTTCCTTATCCAAACCAGTCATGCACATCTCGAGGCCATAGACTGCTTCCGAAGAGCCTTTTGGCTTTGCACTAGCAGAGTAGATGTGCCAAATCTGAGACTTGTCATGGTCATCCATCACGTACGCTTGACTACCAGAACCAAGGTTGCCAAAATAGCTGTCGAGAACAGCAACTTCCTCCGAAAAGCTACGATGAGGAAATGACTGTGCTTCAGGGAAGATGAAGCTTCCGCGAGTGTACCGCACAGATTTCACAGCAATGTCAAGGGCACTAGCCAACTTAAGAACTGCAGGAATAGACAGAAGCAATTTCGTAGTCCCACAAGTTTTGATGATAACTTTAAAGGGATAAACGAACAGGCTTGACTCTGAAAGAACATAAGAATCAACATAATCATTTGATAGTGAGGAAACAATAGTGCACTCTGCTGGTTTTAGAATTTCATCCAATTGGTCTTTAGACAATGCTCGGAGGCCAATTGCACCAGGATCAGCAAACACACCATGCTCGAAAAATGATATCTCGAGCCGCTTTTCATAGCCTTCGAACCCAATAGCCGAGCCAGTCAAAGCCATCTTTAACTCAAAGAAACAAGTTGTTGATGAGCAAACAGAGAACAGGAGAACAGAAATAGCAAGGAACAGTGAAGTTGAGAGCAGAAGAATAATATCACAGTATAAAGAAATCAGTGAGGAGCTGCGTCACACGGCGATTTCAAGATGGTTTGCGGATGCACTGCACAGCGAAAAAACGAAGTGTTATATTCAAATTGAATCATTTTAATACTAAAGCTACCCATTTACCAGAATAAGGTAAATGAAACAGAAACTTACGTTGGAGTAAGCAGCAGATCGAAATTTCTTGATTCCACCGTATGGTCGAACGTCTTCAATTGTGTAACCGAGAGGAGCTTCGAATAAAAAGGACTTACTACTAGACTTCTTCTTCCCACCTTTAGACTCCATCAGATCATTCAGTCCTTCCCGCTAAATCACAAACACAAAGAAACAATTCAATTCCAACACTTAATAACACATAAAACAAGGAAGAGAAAATAGCAACTTAGAAAGAATTCTTAATGTAACATCTCGAATGGTTGAAAAAGAAATACACAATTTCTTAATATAAATGCAATCAAGGAGAAAAGCAGAGGGTATGCAGATAGAATTATAAAGGATTCTAAAAAAAGAGAAGAAAAAACAAATGTATACACTGACAATAAGAGTAATTCAAACGAAGGGTGAATGATGCACTGACTTGTGTGTATATGTATAAATCTTTATACTATATTACACTCTTCTAGAAAAATACCGAGCTCGTATTGAAAGTAATGTAAATCAACAATATAACAATTATTAAAGTCTTCAATGTATAACAATAATATAAGAAAGTATCACAAGCCATAACAATTGTCTTAAACAAGTTTTGAAATTACAAGAAACATAAAGCATTCTGAGATAATTAATCAAATGTTCATAATAAATGTTTGGAATCAAAATCACTAAGAACATTAGCCCCACATACATGTGGATGTTCCGACTCGGACAGGATTAAATCCAATGCGATATACATGTGCGAAACCAAAAAAATCAATGAGAACAACAAACAAGATAAACCTTTACCAACAAGGCCTCAAAATTCATTATAATAATCAAGTATATAAATATTGATTATCTTCTTTATTCAAACTATTAGTTTATTCAAAAATTGAATCCTCTATATAAATCAAAACATAAAGGATAATCAGGGATTAAAATTGCGATCAGTAAATGTTACGTAACATAAAAATCACCGCAATTTAAAATTGACAAAAATATTCAAGAAATTATAATCAAATTAAAGTACATTTGTGATACTTACAATTATAAACAACCGAAAACAAAAGTGTATGACTCTGAGATATCACCTCTTTCAATCAGACTCAAGAATCTTAAATTAACCTAAATTAATCAAATCCAAAACAAATTTAAAAAAATTCAGAATTTGAAATTGTGGCAAGAAATATGTGAAATTTAATATGGAAAACAAAAGGAGAATCGGAATGCACGTAAAAAGATTGAAGGAATTAATAACTGAGAATGGAATTCAAAGGAATTGAAGCACAAAAACGATGAAATTGAAGATTAGAACAAAAGGAGCTTAAGAATTGAGAAGAGTTTGTTAGGCTTATTTTTAAGGGAAGGAGCGTTGTTTATATAACGGGACTGGTAGAGGTGAAAATACGGCAATACCCTCGTACTTTATTTTAGAAAATATACGGTTTAAGAGTTTTTAGATTATAATGCATCATTAATCATTTATATTTTATATTTATAACTTCTACTATAAAATTAAACAAATGAATTGGTGGGTGATATATTAATTATATAGAATCTTTATATAAAAGTATTCGGATACTATAAAGGCTAGAAACGAGTCAAACCAGAGATTCAGTTTGATAAAGATTGGTTCAGTTTGAAACTTGACTCGAGTTTGATACGAGTTATTTTTTAGCTCGAATTTGATACGAGTTATTTTTTAGCTCGGATTCAGCTCTATTAAATTTATTTTAAAGAATATTGTTTATATGTATAAATATAAGTGTGTTTACATATATATATATATAATAAATATAAAAATAATGCATCCAATCATCGTAAATATAAAAATTAGTTATATATATATCGAGTCAGCTCATAAACCTAACGAGTTGAACTGTATCTACTCAAGTTTGACTCATTTATTTAACAAGCTCAATTTGACTCATTTAGTTCATGAACTAAGTTTATCAAACTAAATAACAAATCGAGTTTCGAAGAATATTGAGTTGGTTCAGTTCACAACCCTATATATTACACTCTAATTTTTTTGTTTTCTAACATGTATTTTTTAATGCATTAGAAAAAGTATGTTTTAGTAATACTTTCCCCTTAGATTCCTTCTGCCATTTGGGCCATGAATCTTCAGTTACGTTCCAAACAAGTAATTCATTAAAAATTATTAAATTACTTTTATTACAATATTTTATTATTTATATACTAACAATGTATTGGTCCAGTAGGATAAGATCTCACTTAATTCTCGTATCAAAAGGTAAAAAATATTCATTATGTGTATTTCAAAACTTTTCATGATGTGTTTTTTTTGTTATGTGATTGAGGTTTTAGAAATTTGGAATGCATTTATTTTTATGAATATTACATTTTTTAAAGAGTTAATAGTGATTAAAATGGATGATAAATGATGGGATTGACAATGCTTAAAACTTTTACACCATTGCTGCATGTATTTTTCCTCTTATTTTATATGATATTTATATTATGTATTTTTTAAAAGAAAGAGAAAAGTTTAAAGTTATATATATGATTTTTATATCAATTTTAAAAAAATAAAAGCCTGTAAAGTTATTGTTCATTTCTTAAATCATTAATCAGTTAATTTTATGTTATTTTATTCATAAACAATGTAATAATTCATTACTTTTTTATTCACATTATTATATTCATTTAAGTTTATATTTCAATATTTTAACATTTATTATGATTTTATTTTTTATAAAAATATAGTGATATAAGAAAAAGTATTTCATACTTATAAAAATCTATTTAAAAATCATTAATTATGTTAGAAGACATTTAGATTGTTAGAGAATTATCCTATCTAAGATTTAACAAGTTTCATTTTATTTAAGTTTATCTATAATTTACGTTTATCTTATTAATTATTATTTTGATCATTATTATCTTATCGTTGTAACATATTACCTATATGATAAATTGTTTTGACGGACTTATATTTGAGTCTAATTAATCGTTATAATCTTAGATTTGTACATCATATCATATTTCCAAATGTATTTTTTCTTGAATTAAATTTTATATGGTTCCCATTTTTTGTGTACTGAATATATATAAAAAATTTACATTGAAAATATATAGATATTACAATCTATTATCTAACCTTATGTATCATTTTCCTTTTATTATATCCACATTATTTGATAGAATGACTCAGAAATTATAACATTTTTCAATTTATAAGTGGATCACACTCTTACAACAATTATCCATCTATTATTTGCATGCTTGTTGGTACATCAACATGTAATTTGAACGTTCACAATACTTGTTTTAATTTTTTTCAACTGTAATGACATTACTCTTCAAATTTATCATAATTCCATTTTTCAAATCTTAATTTTCTAAGTATGCATTACATTGAAGTTAAGTTTTCTAAAAATTGTATATACAACTTTTAAATTATTTTTTAAATTATTTATTTTATAAATAGTTCTCAAAACATTATATTTATAAGAGAGAAAATTCACTTAATCCAAAAGTAAGGTTACAAAACTTACTCAACATTTTAACCATCGATTCTAGAAAAATTCAATGGTTTGAATTAATCAATAAAATTAAATTGTGAAAAACTAAGATGTGAAAAACTTACTCTTTGAGTAAGTAGATCTTATTCATATTTATAAAGTATAAATCATAATTCTAAAATAAAAGTGAAATTATTAATATTTTATTTCCTACAACTTAGACATTATTCTTTCTCACTATTATTCTTTCCCAAAAGAATCCATTTACATAAGAATTGGCATGTTTATAAACTTTGCGTGCAAGAATAATTGTCTCTTGATTGGCACCCACTACAAATTTATCTTCTTTTTAATAATTTTTTATACAACAAATAGTATAAGTCTACGGTTAAAAAAGAACCAATCATGTTCAGAATATATTTCTCTCTAAATAAATGTCTAATATATATATTTTTCTCAATCTTTAAAATATTCTAAAAGGAGATTCCACTAGACTTTGATGAAGGAGTGTGGCAGGGTATGTGTCTATTTTTGGAAGAAAGATTTGCGTGCGTGTCAAGATATATACACTAAGGTTAAGGAAGAATAACTGCAAAATTATATTGGAAATGTAAATGAGAAATAATATATACACTAACGTTATAAGAGTTTTATGTACCAGCATTATTAATATTGTATTGGTCATTAAATTAGTTAGAGTACTGATATAGTGATATAGTCGTTTAATTGGTGGTTCACTAATTAAATCGCATATTGGTGAAATTATATATACGTATATAATATATTAATATTAATGTTGAAAAATCAATAAAAAAACAATATTTTTTTATTTTCATTAAAAATTAATTTTAAATAAAAACCGGCTGGAATGCCCAATTTTAGGATTGTATGACCGGTATAATTATTGTACCGTACTGGTATTGAGACCGGTTCAACCAGCCGATATAAAATGGTTTTAACAACACTATTCTGTAATGTTAATGTATCATTCACCCTTATATTTAATCACCATTCATTCTTAAATAAAATAATATAAATAAATAATAGATGATATAATGTTTGTAGATTAATTTTTACATTAATAATATATACGTATTTCTCTCAATCTAAATTGATTATTTATCAAACTTATTATTTTCAAAACAAATTTATTTCTATTAATATCTTAATTAAAATTATTATAACACTTGTTAAACTTTAGATTTGATGTTTCAAATCTCATCTCATTTATTGTTTTGTATCAATTAAAATAAAAATATACTAATTAATTTTTTTAATTAACTTAATATAATATGACATGTTTTCAATTTTACAAGTTGTTATATTCCTCCTTATCCTTTGTCCAAGCTTTCCACGTCCATATTGCATGGCTATTTTCTGGACATGTTTTCCTTATTCTATATTGAGATGGGTGAGATTTGAGAGTTTAGATTATTTTTAAGTTTCTGTTTTTGGCAGAGCTTTTACTTTTTAAGAAAAAAACTTTTTTTGTTATAAGAAAAGAAAACTTTTATTTGTATAAATGTCATGTCCATTATTTAAGCATCTTTGACAATTATTGTGCAAAATCTTTTCACTGTTTTTAGCTTTAATAAACTTGCATTTTTATAAGTTTTAAGGAAAGTTAAAATTATTATTTTCAAGAGGATAATTTAACACAAACTTAATTTTTCAGTCAATTTTTATTTCATGTAGAGATCTCTCCATTTCTTATTTACTTTTCTTATATGTGGTAATTAAATTTTTAAATGAAACTTAATTTAATATTTTGTCATAAAAATAAAAGTTGATATCTGTTCATTTCCTAAAAATGAATAAAATGTTGGCTATAAACACAAAATCATAGTTTATTTTTGAAAAATAATAATTTTGAATTCTAACCAAGATTATAGTCTAATTAAGTATGGTTGAATGTAATGAATTCTAACCAATATATTTGGCTCGAATAAATGGAATCACAAAAGTGAAGGAATCTACATAGTTTTTATTTTAAATATTCATTGAAGCTTGAAAACATTGAATTTTGAAGATAAAAGTCATTAATCTAACATATCTATTACAAAATGTGCAGCATCAATTTGAAAATAATATAGAATCTGAGGGAATGACTTTATAATCATGTTTCAGTTTTTGCCTTTTCTGAAAGTTCTCCACATTGAACCATTTTCTATTATTCTTCTCATATTGTTGTGTCACTTCCTCTAAACCTTTGGATATATGCCAAGAACCAAAACAAAGATGATGCATAGGCATGGAACATAAGGATTTTTTCTGGTTACTAACAAAGGTATTTCTTTACGTTTTGAGTAAGAAACTATTCTCTTTCGGGGTGTGTGACTGCCACTTCCAACAAGTGTCGCTTCTAAGAATCGAACATTTGACATTTTGGTCATCCTGAGGATCTAATTATTATCTTTAATCCAATCTTGAGTATGCTAATTGCTTTGGTGATGATGTTAATGGATTTTAGATGGATATGGCATGAGAATAATTGGATGATATTAGTTATATGAATATGGCATAATTGTTGTGATTATGGATGTAACAATTTTTATTTGGAAGCCTTTTAATGTTGATTATGAAAAATTGTCACAAAGTGAATACATGTGTGACACACCTATTAAATATGATATAATGTTAAGTTTATTCATTTACCATCATAGATTATCTTTCTTATTAATCAATTAACTAGACACAAAAATATTCCTTCATCTTATCTTGGTTTCCTCCTAAAAATACTTAATAAGGAATTGGTGTAGAGTAGATATCACTACCCGAATAGAAAGTGAAAGCTTCAGACTCATCTTACAAGTAGATTTTATGACTCACAACTCTCTCCTTTCCCTACATTACCCCTCCAAAACCCAACTCGCAGACAAACTCGTAAGGTTTATTTGCGAGTTGGGTTTTGGAAGGATAATAAGAGAAAACTTCAGAGTCGTAAAACACACTTATGAGATGACTCTCAAGCCTTCCATTGAAGAACGGTGTAGTATAAGGTATATCCAAAAATAAAGGGAAAACAAAAGGCCCATATATTACTTTCTGGAATGTTAACAACAACAAAAAATTATCACTAAGTGCTTCTAAGTAATGGTCCTATGTCACTAATAATTTCTCCTATATAAGCCAGTTCACAGTAATATTCCCAAGCCACATGAACAATGGAAACTGAGCCAAAGCAATAAACAGCAACAAATAATGGTGCTTGCTTGAATCATAAGTCCTAACCTCTGCAAAAAGGACCCTCTTCATTGTTTTCACCAAGAACACTCCCATACATAAGCATGTCCATGGCATCAAAAAGTAGTAAGAGTAACTAGAAATTATTCTTCCAAGAACTGCAAAACATAAACCAGTGAATGTGTAACCTGCATATGCTACAAAGTCTAGTAGAGGTGCTTCTCCACTTCCCAACCAAAGCAATGTTACTTTAAGAAGTGTAGCTTGCATAAACCAACCAAGTAGTCCTTTGATGAATAACAAGTTCAAAGCTTCTGGACTAAACCTGGAAATGAATATAGGCTGTGTTGTTCAAAGACTATGTATGACATCCGAAAAAGCAAGTGGAGATGGAATGAAATATAGTATTATATAATAAACTAGCCGACCCTATTTGGTAGGGTTAAGGCTTGGTTGTTGTTTATTATAAAGTTAAACTAAACTCTATATGTAACATGCGGATTTCCATCTAAAGGAGTTTCAAAGCAACGATCACCAGAAAAGAAAATCGCAATCTTTATTATACAACGACAAACAACAGCCAAACCTTTATCTCAGTAGGTGGAGTCGGCTATAAAACATTTAACAATCTTTTCTTTGGTTTCCAACAATGTTTTTTTGTGAGACTTCATATTAAATACACCCCATATAAAAAAAGACAGAAAATCAAACAGGGAGAAACATCTTTTCCACAAATGGAGTTGCCATTGTTCAACTCTGTTAATGGAGTTACCATGTGTTCATTGCACCAGGTAAACGACCATTTGCATTCCCCTACCCGTCATCACTATCAGATACACACATAAATCCTTTTCACATGATCGTTTATCGAGTTTTCATCAAAGCAAATAAGCTTCATGCATAGTATTGACAAATTAGAGATGAACACTGATTTATCTAGTGCATCAGATTTTCCCAACGGTAAGGCTGTTTGCCTTATGGCCCAGAGGTCGTGAGTTCAACTAATGGAAACGGCCTCTTCACTTGCGAGGGTAAGGCTGCATACATCTATCATCCTAAGACCTCACTAGGTGGAAGCCCCGTGCATTGAACCGTCCTTTTCTTATCAAATTTTCCCAAACAAAGACTGTAGCAAATAGTTTATAACATGGTTCAAATCATTGGTAACAATCCAAGAGTCTAAAATTACTACTAAAAGTTGTATTTCAGAGATTCTCAAGTCGGATCTGGAAAGACCATTGTCAGTAGGAGGTGTTTCAGCACAAACAAGAATACATATTCAGCTAAAAAGGTTATGCTACGAGAGTACGAGTCATCATGCTGAGAAAGTATGGGAACTCTATGATGCACATAATGCAAGTAAGAAATACAAGGTCGGCTGAAAAACCTCCCTGTTATATACAATGCAACCCACAGACGATAAATAGCAAGCAAAAGCACAAACAGGGTGATAAAGGATTAAGATAAAGGATATACTATACTTACTTTCCACGAAAACCCAATGAGATGCCGCCAAGAACAACATAGGTACCAAATGCCATTAACGGAATGTACAGGTCAGGTGCATTTATGTCATAAATTGGCGGTTTATAGGAGAGCCTACCTCCCACTGGTTCTGTAATTCTAGTCCAATGACCCTAAAAAGGATTAAAAAAAAGGTAAGGGCGAGAAAGAAAGACAAATTTAGGTAGCGAAATGAAATTCCAACGAGATAAATGCAGAAAAGAGTGATATTTAGAGCTTACCCGGTGCAGAAATGGGAACAAAACCACCTTTAATTTGTTCCGAACGTAATGGTCGTTCACTTGAAAGTAATATTGGGGATCAGAGAAATACTGACTTATCTGTTATTGAAAAAATGAAGATTAATTTTACAATAGAAACCTTGAATTCACACCAAGAGTAAATATCTATAATTAAGGTATGCAAAGATAGCAAACAAGGATCGATTAATCAATTTAATCATCTTTTAGCTGTATTAGTTCAACCCTCCAAAATCAGTGAAGCCTGAGTTAATTGACATGTAATAATTATATAAAATGAGAGCATATGCTACATACGAAATAGATTATTGTAAGTTGTGCACAACAATAGTTTTCGATAATCAAAAAGTATTTCTATGACGATATACAGACTGCTTAGAATTCGAGAATTGTAAGAGCTTATCTCAATTTTTCGAGAATAAACAGTTCCACAGACATAATTTAAACACGAGGAAGAGAAGCAAAGTGAAAGGATGTGAAATTAGAAGCCAATATAAAAAAATAGCAAGAAGAATCAGTAACATATCTACTATTATCAATTGTAAACTATAAATCAACATGCTAAATTAAATCATGAAACACAAACATGGTAGAATGAATGAAACATACATTGCTTTGAACGTACTCAGAGCTCGATCCTAATATTTTTTCTCCATATGCACCCAATCCACCCCGAATGAGTCCCGACCCAGCGACATTAAACGCATTCCCGAAGGGATTAGGCTGTGAACTTGCTTGAGGTTGGGGTTGAAATTGAGGTTGATGTTGAGGTAACCCAGGTTGCGATCCAACATTATTATACATTCTTACTGCCATGTCAAAAGAAAATAACCAATGAGCAATGATTCGCAGTAAAGACAAACACGTAATCAGAAGCAAATTTATTGGGCAGAAATCAGCATAATGCAGAGAAAGAAATCTCTCATTTCATCACATGAAGATATCATATCCTAAGTTGCATTACATGGTTCGTGGTTCATACCAGTTCGTTTAGTTAGTCACTTTTTATGTTATTATTACAAGACTTCCTTTATTACGAACTCGGAAACTTGGTACACTGAAACAGTTAGGTGGTACCTAAGGTTAATGAGAAAACCATGTAACTACGACTACCGTTAAACATAATCAGTCGATCTTAAATTGTAGTCCACAACCACAATTGTTATAAGAACAACAATTATAGTAAATGCAACATAAACATTTAACTACTTACTAAACCTTAACATATAATGATATCTGTAATGGTCGCGGACCCAAATTTAAAACCTAGTTTACCACAATCGCGACTACAACTACAATTTAAATCCATTTTAATCTAAAACCTATATGATACTGAGATCCATTCCAGTTCATATGCAAAAAAAAAATCACACCAACCCTGTTCCTAAATTGTTGAGTATAGATGAAAGCTTGAAGATTTGAAGGTTTTAAAGGAAACCCAGATAGATCTATCTATGATAGAAAAGAAGCAGTAAAAGAACAAAAAATAAATTTTTTTTTTGAGGAAATGAGTAAATGGAAGAAGAAAGAAAGAACCTTTGTTGAAGATCTGACACAGACACTGAATGAAGGAACCTCACCTTCCTCAATACGCACCGTTTCTAGGGATGCTGGACAAATAAGACCGAGGTTGAAATGAATTATGTTTTCTACCCGATTTTGGTTTGATTGAAGTTCACAAATAGTTCAATTCAACTTATTAGCTCGAATTTGTTTGGTTTGTGAAGAACTTACAAACTGTTAACTTATTAGCTCGGTTGGTTCTAATGTTAAGTATTTGTTCAATATATATATAGTTAAATATTTGTGAATGTATATATACATAAATATATATATATACACATGTAATCAAATCAACTCAGGAACTTAATAAGTCAAATTATATTTGACTCAAATTTGGCTTGTTTATCTAACGATATTAGTTTTTAGCTAAATTTCAACTTGTTTGGTTCATGAACGAAATTTATCTAACTAATTAATAAGTTGAGTTTCAAAAAATGTCGAATTGATTCGGTTTATTATCAAACATACTTTTATTGTTAACTTTGTAATAATATTATTTTTTCAATTATTACCAATGAGTGGGATTATAAAATCACTTATTAAAGTTATCTTAATTTTATAAAGAGACAAAAATATTAAGAAATATAAAATTTGTTAAAAAGGAGTGAAGGTAGTAAAAACAATTTTGTATATAGAATTATGCACAACCAATTAGGATATGAAACCATGTATAATTCTATTCATTCAAATATGAAGATCTAACTATTTTTGGTAGACGATATTTCTAGAAGGGTATGTTAAGAATCTTACCAAATTACATTATGATCAATGCCTTTTATTTTGAGGCATATTGGAACATCTTTAGAAGGAAATGAGCAATTTAGGTTAGAATTAGGCGCATTCAACAAAGACTTGATAAATTGAGGATCATAATCTTCTTAGATTGGAGGTTCAATTGAGGCGAGATTACAATATTATTTTGAGGCAATAAGAGCTTTTGTAGTTTCATATATCTATAGAGCAATGCATGAAGTTTAGAGATAGAAGCACATTTTTTTCCACACTTAGACCACTATGCGACGAAAAAAGGAATATGATTCATCAACTCTTTATTGATGATGGAACTTGATGCACAGATCCTGAGTTGATGAGAACAAAACAAAAATATATTTCTAGATTTATTTTGTGAAAGTACTCAAGTTCAAATGATTAGTATGGTTGATACACCAACATTATATTGCAATGTTGTTAAAACTTTCACTGCCCGATCACTAAGGAAGAGGTTACAAAAGCAATCATGAGGATTAGTCCTTTAAATCTCCAGGCCCAGATGGTTTCCAACCAATTTTCTTCACAAAATATTCTGAAGTAATGGGTGATGATGGCATTTGGAAGGTGGTTTATGATGATGTCAAATTCGGTTTTTCGGATGCAGATACTTATAGTTTTAATTCTCAAGGTCAACAATCATATCATGTTAAAATACCTTAGACCTACCAATCTTTTCAATATGGTCTATAAGGTAATTATTAAAGTTTTGGTGAATAGATTGAGGAGAAAGACTTACATGGAGACGTATGTATGTGGAGACAACCAATTAAATCCTGCCAACACATTAAAAGTTTAATTTTGTTTAAAATTTAATCATAAATGATAGCACCAGCAAGCATAAAATGCATTTGTCTCTAAATGTGACGTGTTATATGTATCTTCATACAAGTTTTTCTCATAGATTGAGACCTTTTTTGGATGAGTTGGTTGATCCTCTGCGAAATAGTTTCATACCATGAAGAGGTACTAATAATCTATCATTTTGACTGAAGAAGTTATGCATTATTTACACAAGATTAAGGCAAAGAATGATGACATGACCTTTAATATGGATTTGGAAAAGGTGTCTGATAAGATCCAATTGGATTTCCTTCAACAAACACTTTTGGAGTTTGGATTTCCTACAATAATCGTTAACCATATTCCAATTTTATCATTTTGTAACATCCCAATAATAAATACAAGAAACTTTCACATGTTCTTTTATTCCTTTCCATTAATGTATCACTACTTTCTCACACATCTTCTTAATTCTAGTTTCCCTCTTCATCATCCAAGAAAAAACAACTTTAAACCACACGAAAAAACATCCAATAACACAATAATCATTATTAAAGACACAAGTTGAGAAATTTATAGAAGCTTTGTGAATACACTTGATATCAGCAAAATAAAAACGTGGGTCGACAGACACATAGTTCCGATCGACATGCTAATATATATAATATAACAACATAATTATAAAATCATGTTAATCATTACTATAACTTTATATTATTAGTTAATACATTCATAAATGTGATTGTGATGTTGTTAAACACTGAATATTATATTTTTAATTCATATATGTGGTGTAATGTTATGTTGACTAAAAAGTTATTACTAAATAAATTTTCTATCATAATGTTGATGTTGTTTTTTTTATGTTTGTTCGATTTCTGGGAGCGATACATGTTGGGAGAAACAACTACGAACCCTGAAAGAGATTAGTTCTTTATCCATAAGGTGATGGGATATCCTTAGTGGTACCAAAAAATTAGTCAATTTAAATTATGTTTTATAATTTTTCTCTCTCTTTGATAGTCTAAATAACATAAGATTACATGAAACAAACAAACAATTGAATAAATTATCCACAATTATTTTTAATATTTTCTGATTTTTTGCGTACCTGCTGATCTGATGGGTACCCAAGGACCCGCAGGTAGCAAACGCAACGAGTACTCACGCGAGTACAGAAAGGGTCCAAGTCCAAAAATAAAGTAACAAGGTGGATCCGAATAGTAGACTACCCAGACCCTTTGAGACCTATTAGCATCCCTAGGCTTGGAGGTGGAGGATCAATGCAACTCTAGGATTAATACTTTGGATGTTAATTTTCTTGCATGCAGTACCATCATGATTATTGTGTTTGCCACATGAGGCATTGTGTGATCTTGGAGGAGGATTTACCATGAGTTCAATGGTCTTGTATGGAAATAGATCAAGTAAAGATAAATATGTATGGTAGTTGCATTAGAGATCAAAATATAATTAGAGGGATAATGATATTTGCGACCACGAGAGATGGTGGTTGTTGGGGTACTCAACAAATTTCGGCATAGGAAGATCGCCAAAATACTCATCCTGTGGGTACCCATAAAAATACTCATAACGTATACTCACAAAAATAGCTTATGGATGAGGACATATATCATGATACCCACATATTTATAATTTTTTAAATAAATATTGTATAATATTATACATGTGTTTACTTTATAATTATATCATCTACTTTATTAACATTTTATAATAAACTTTAGTGATTGAAATGTAATGATAAATTTAACATATACGTAAATTAAATTTTTCATGTAATAGTTATTTTGAATATTTTGATTATTATAAAAGATGAAAATATGCCCTTAAACTTGGGTACCCCCGAACCGCTTCCCGCATGGATGCTTAAAATAGTATATATATGGGAATAAGAAAGCACTACTTGTGTTGCCCCGTTGTCATCCCAACTTGAAACTTGAGTTTTAAGAATGTCATTTTTGAAAGTGATTATTTAGAAGCAGGATATATGATATGAGAAAGAGTCCAAATTTGTCTTAATCATATTTTACTTATCTCAAATATTAGCACTTGATTTGTTGAAATCAAATTTGTGGTAAAGAAGGCAAACAAAGTGGCCGATTTCCTGCAGATAAGCTCACATTCAACTGCTAACTTACATGTTTGGACAACAACTCTACCTGAGTATCAATCTTCTTGACATCGGGATCTCATCATTTATTTTAATCTATGATTTTATTTTTTATTTTTATGATTCCAATGTACCAAAGAAAGTTAGAATAACAAAACTGTTTTTTTTAATTTTCATTTTAGTAATTAGTCAAATTTGGTCGAGTATGTTTACATAAATATATGCCTATCCAAGTTTGTAGATGAGCTGAATTTCATGTTCCAGTACTTTTATGGCTAAATTAAAATTATCTTCCTTTTGATTTAATTTTTGAAGATATATTTAAAAGTAAATTGCAATCCGATCTCCTATTTAATTGATAAATTAGTAAACGGCCCAATCAATTTATAAGTACTGAAAATCGACAAAGAATAATTTTTTTTGGTAATGTGGTGGAATAAAGGTTGATGTGGAATAAAGTGAGCATCTAACAATAAATTAGTTTTATTTAAAGTTTAGGTTCTTTGTCCGATTTTAGTTCCAGATTCTTTATTTTTATTTTTTATTCTATGTGCAAAATAATCATTCTTTTATATTTTCAAATATTTTTTACATGTCACACATAAGATGAAAATAAGTTAAATTAGATTTTACCTTAAACAAACAGATATATAAAGTATACAGGAGATTCATATGATCTTGTTACTTGATTAAAAAGTTTTAAAGCTTAGTTCTATATTTAAAGGTTTATTATATTATAAGTTCTTGAAATATGTCAATATATATATTTAAATAAGCTAATATATATACTTTTAAATATACTTCTATAACTATAACAATTAAATTATATTTCTATATAAAAATTACATATATAATAATATTACTTATTTTAAAATAATATAATATGAATAATATTATATACAAAATAGTATAATGTAAAGATTTATACATAGTTAATATATTATTTATCACTATTTATTTGTATTTTTTAAGAGTTAAATCAATAATAATAAAAAGAGTAGATTACATTCCATGAGTTTTAGCAAAACTACAACCTCCCTAATCATCTATCATTACACTGACTACCACTGCATGAAAAATATATATAAAAAATGATGATAAATGTAATTAAGTTAAACAAAATATAATATAGTATGAAGACAAATCCAAATAATATACTAGTCAATATATTTTCATTATTTTTGATACACAATTTATCAATAGAGATTGTTTAAATCACTCTTATACTATATTGTAACCAACAAAAATAATGAAAACATATGGACTCATATACTATTTTGACGTGTTTGGACAATATACCAATATTTTGTTTAATTTAATTACATGTCCTTTTTGTCCAAAAGATCACACTTATTTCCCTGTATTAAATGTAATGTATATAAATAAATTAGGAATTTTTTGTTAGTGTAAAAAATAAAAGAACAATTTGTGTAATTTTGATTAAAGCTCACTCTATTACCATCTTAAAATCATGAATATACTTATATAATAATATGTACATTTACCATGTGTATATGTGGATTAGTTTAAAATCTTTGCATTTACAATGTAATGTTTTTACATTATCAACACATCATATACTATCGATTTGTATTATTTTTATTTGAAAGTCAGTAGTGACAAATCAATGGTAAATGATTGATTGCAGTGTAAAAAACATATCATCATCAATGCATACATATTAATTCTGATATTTAAAGACTCTTTTTGGAATGAACATGACATTTTAGGCTCTCTTAATTCCTCCATCTTGATCTTGTGTCATAGGCACACTCTCTTCTCTACATCGTTGACATTGATTAATCAACCAAGGTAACATTTTCCATTCCAATTTATTCTTCTATTCTAATCTCTTGCAATTTTCATAAATGGATTTTCATTATTCACTATCCCCTTTCCCCCATTGCGCTTTTAGCAACATTGGGTCGATTCTCATAGTGAAATTTTAAACTAATTGGAACTACACCCAAGTTTCCAAATTCAACATTGAATGCAAAACTGTAATAAAGTTTCAATTTTGATGATGGGTTTATTATTTTGATTTTTATTCTTCATTGATGGTGCTGAATGATTGTGCTTAAAATTACAACAACAACCAACCCTTTATCCCACTATGTAGGGTCGGCTAAAAAGGCGGCCCAGTTTATGAGACTCTCACTTACTGGGCATCAGAGGGTAGATATACACAATCTTACCCACAAAAGAAGAGACTGTTTCCCGGATTTGAACCCATGACATGGTTACGGAGCAACAACCTTGCTGTTGCGCCAAACTCACCCTGTTGCGTGTGTTTAAAATTGTGTCTTGAATGTTGGTTTTGTCTTTGTAATTTGTGAACCCAAATTGTTCAAAGATGAAAAATTTATGTAGTTATTATGATGGCAGGGGTTTGGTATATCCTGTTTGTGAAGGCATCATCAGAGTGAAGGTTCTGATTATATCAGAAAGAATTTGTTGGCTGTTGAACCCTTCTATTTGAAATCTCCGAAGAAGAAAAAAAAGGAGAAGAATGAGTAGTTTGCAGTTGCCGAAGAAAAGAGTGGCATTTGTGCTGATTGATGGGTTGGGTGATGTGTCATTACCGAGGCTCGGATATAAGACTCCTCTTGAGGCAGCAAAACTACCCAACTTGGACGCTATTGCATCTGCTGGAGTCAATGGACTAATGGACCCTGTTGAGGTTGGCTTAGCTTGTGGAAGTGACACTGCTCATCTTTCTTTGTTGGGTTATGATCCTCGAGTTTATTATCGTGGTCGAGGAGCATTTGAATCCATGGGGGCTGGATTGGCCATGTCACCTGGTGATATTGCTTTTAAGGTTGGTTGATCTTGATACCTGTTTTTCGTTTTTCTTTATTTAGCTTTCTTTTGGACTGGAGCTATTATACTTTATCTCTTGAAACCATTGATTTAAACCGCGGTCGCGGTTACATTACGTTACGGCAATTGCGGAAAGTTACGGGAAAATGTGACCTATGCAGCCATAATTGCGATCGTGATGTCATTGTGGACATTTTGGGAATTACCTGTCCTTCTTAGGCATTAAAGTGACAAAAGTAAATCTCATTATTGCACCAATCTTACCATCGCATTGAAACTCGGCCAACAACTTCAGGATATCTTCCTTAATACAATGATATTAACAGTTTAAGAAATAACCAACTTTAGATTCAACTTGTCATAGGCATTTTGGTTATCCATTGTCCAAAACGCTTTTCAAATTCCTCTTCTTCACAAGGCCTTTGCGAACAACAAGCAGTCTTATCTTGAGAGGTAGGGGGAGTCGGACACCAACCCAAACCATCAATAAATAGCCTATGGCTTTTCCTCGGTACACGGAGCTGCATAGAAGTTAGTAATTGCATTGCAATCACTCCGGTATCTGTAATAGGTAGCTCATGTTCAAGCTATAACCCTTTAGGCTCTAGCAAGACTTTTCCTTAATTCCCAAATTTTTGTGTATGTTCACGAGACTCAACAAATTTTTAATCCCTATTCCCAAATAGCACTGACTAAAAATGTCGATCAAGAAAACAAGCAGATTCAACCTGTTAAAACCTTCTGCCATTCAAGCTGTGGTTAAAAGTTTAAACTGCATAGAGAGAGATAATCTTCAAAAAACAGATTCAATGTTGAATATTGTTTGATGTGTCGAAACAAATTATTTTTGGATCTTTTGTCAATTGTATGGATATCATCTGAGCAACCAAAACAAAAAATTAAATATTTAGCCGTAACAGAAAGTGTTACATGCAGTTTTAAACATGTTGAAAAAAAGTTGTACAAAAAGTATATTAGTAGTAGCAAATAAAACAATACAATTAAATACTTGTCTGGTGCTTAGATCATAGAATATGTATGTAGTATGAGAAATAATGAGCTGCGGCTAACAGTACTAATTTGTCCTCGAGTTGGTTTTTGGAGAGGTCGAAGGGGAAGGGAAGACTTGGGAAACATGAAATACACCTGTGAGAATAACTCACAAATAAACCGTTAGGAATATGATGGTGCATGCGACCACAACAACCAACCCTTGTCCCAATAGGTGGGGTAGGCTACATGGATCGAATGTTGCAATAATGCTCTATCGTAAGTCATGTCCATTGATAAAACATTGATCTCTAAATCTTTGCTAATATTTTTGCCTATAGTTGTTCTTGGCCTCCCTTTATCTCTAAAAATTGAACTAACCTCCATTTGATCTACTCTTTGTATTCGAGCTTCTAACGGTCTCCTTCACACATGTCTTCCAACCTAAATATTAATATTTCAGCTAAATTTTTATGTAATAAATATTACTTTTTATGCTTCCATTTCTAAAACAGATATTTCTTAAAAGAATTTTCTGCATTGTTCATGCTAATCATCTAATGAAGTGTTTTCGTGTAGTCGAATTTTGCAACTCTTGATGAGAAAACTGGAATAGTCACCAGTAGGAGGGCCGACAGGCACTTTGAAGAAGAAGGCCCAATACTCTGTGCTGCCTTGGATGGAATGAAGCTTCCATCTTTCCCTCAATATGAAGTCAGAGTCAGGTAAAGATGCATATGGTCCAGAAAATATTCGAGGGTTAGTTATTAAAGTAGGTAACCACTTATTACGGGAAATATCGAGTTCTCAGTGTTTTCAGTCTCCTTTTTTAAGTGATGATAATTGTGAGAAATTGTGCTTCTTAAAAAAGGGCGGCCCAGTGCATAAGTTTCCCAACTATGAGGGTCTATGCAGCCTTATCCTTACAAGCAAAGAGGTTGTTTTCAAGATTTGAAACGTTTCACAAGGCAAACAACTTTACTGTTGTGCCGATCCTCTAATATTGTGCTTCTTGTTTGAGAAAATTGTAGTCATCTGTGGAGGATATTTGATGGTGTGGCTCTATTTATCTAGTGTAAAGATTTCATTCCAAAATTTAAAAATTCAACCCTTTGAATAAACTTGATACTATTCTCTACAAGTTTAGGTACTGAAGATTTATGCCAGAGTAAAACTAATAGTTCTGCATATCATTTTCCTATTCCTTTCATAGGTATGCAACAGAACATAGATGCGGAGTGGTTGTTAAAGGACCGAATTTGAGTGGGAATATATCAGGAACTGACCCGTTAAAGGACAACCGCTTACTTCTGAAAGCAGAAGCTTTGGATGATTCTCATGAAGCAAGCCACACTGCTGCCGTTGTTAATGAATTGTCCAAGGAAATTACCAAGATTCTGGTTTCTCATCCTGTGAATGCTAAACGTGTCGCAGAAGGGAAGAACGTAGCAAATATAGTCCTTTTAAGAGGTTGTGGCATTCGAATTGAGGTGTGTTCTTTCAGTTCATATCATAATTTACAGATTCGTCTTTCCAACGTTAAAGCGACCTTAACATAATCAAACTATCATAGTTCTTAATCCATTTACATATTTCTGGCACCTAAAAGGAAAACACATCAAATATGCTGCGATTATTTAAGAATAATTTAAGATAGTTTTAAAGTAAATGGTGATTTGCATATTCTGCAGTTGAGTTTTTCTACCTTTTTTTTAATTTTATGGTATGTTTTTCATTCAAACATTGTTAACTTGCAAAAGGTAGGGACTACAAGGTTTAAGTTTAATTACAGAAGTAGTCATTCTATAACTTCAGCACGTTCGATGTGGTCCGTCAATTGTATCCTCTGTCTGAGCCAATAAACAAATATATGATTAACTGCAAATGTATGTTATAAATGCTTATGTGTGTCTAAGTACTAGTTATATGTGTGTATCACTTTTCAATCGTATTTTATAGGTTCCTCCATTTATAAATAAACATGGTTTGCGGCCATGTATGGTAGCTCCAACAAAAATAATTGCTGGCCTGGGCTTATCACTTGGTATTGATATTCTTGAAGCTCCTGGAGCGACTGGGGACTATCGAACTTTACTAACTTCAAAAGCATCAGCAATAGCTAAGGCGCTCTCAGCTCCTTTGCAACCTTGCCCCCGAGTATTCGTACCTGGAGAGGATGAGCATAAAGCAGGCCGGTTAGATGGATATGACTTTGGTTTTCTTCATATTAAGGTCAAATTTCTATAAGTTTTGGTTTCTCTATATGCTTTTACTTTTTATCATTGTTAGAAGTCCCACATCGCCTACCCCATTTTCATTTCCTATACCTACTGGGTTACTCGTTCATTTCGTATTGGTTTTGAGATAGAACCTTAACATAGTAATGGGGACTCTATGGTGTTCGATCTTTGTCGTGGGCCTTTGCATATATAATCCACGCATCCTGCCAGAAATCTTCATAGCTGCTCGAGAATCACATTTTATAGATGGCGAGTGGAGAGTTTTCTACCTCTCTTCATCCCAGAAAATCGTGATATGAGGTTTTCAATCGCATATTCGAGTCTCTGAACTTAATGAAGCCTCATCTTGCCCATGTTTAGGGCTGCATGATACTCATGCTGATTAAAACCTTTTAAAGGTAATCTGGAATCCAGACAAATTAAAATCGAAACAACTTTTTTAAGTATTCTTGGACTCTTTTTAAGTACATGAGCATGCCAATATAAGATCGAGTTAAATCTTGCATCTTCTAACTAGAATGTTGCTCTTTCACTTCTCCTTCTAAACCTATTCATTTCTAGATTTTCGATTATTCGATTTTGATGCAGGCGATAGATGATGCAGGCCATGACAAGGCAAGCATTCTCAAACTCAAAGGATTAGAAGCGGTAGATACAGCTATAGGACAGTTGGCAAGGCTTCTCTGGGAAGCAGAATCAAGTGGAAAGTTCCAGTTTTTCCTTTGTGTTACCGGAGACCACTCTACTCCAGTAGAATATGGAGATCATAGCTTCGAACCGGTTCCATTCGCTATGTGTCGGTTGAAAGATTTTGTTGGTGCAGTTGGCGAGTCCAATGTTTGCCAAACTTCTCTTGATCCATTCCCCATTCCAAGTGTTAAGCATGGTGAAGACTTAACTAATGATTTCGAAATACAAGAAAGAAGAGACAAATGCTGTCAACCTTATAGCGGCGATTCGGTATCGGAGTTAAATGAAATGGCAGCTGCAAGAGGATGTCTGGGGCGATTTCCGGGCGGAGAGATGATGGGAATTATAAAGAAATTCCTTAGCCTAGATGCTGATACTGACTAAAAAGTTGGCTTTGTTATGGCAGTTCATGGCTTCATGCTTTTATGAGATTTCTAAGTTTATTTCTTACCCTGAAAAATATGAGGATGTAAATCATCAAATTTTGAACTCTTCTACTGTTCTAAAATAAGAGACTTGTATTAGAAAATAAAGAAGGAAATTTTTAGAGTTCAACCTTAGGAGGGTGAGCTTTATAAAAATAACTTAATAGGAAAAGTGGTGAACAAAAATAAAATGAGACAGGAATTGCAACTAATCAAATCATGGAGAATGCACTAGGCTTATAGGAATCATGGAAGCAAGTGCAGTTTGAAATGATACATTAAATGACAGTGTAGTTAATTTTTCCGCCTCTAAAATTAACTGTGTAGATGCATACCATAAGACATTTTCCGATCCATATAGTTGACTCTTATCTAATAGGATAAAGACTTAGTTGTTATAATTAGTCGTGTCTCTTACTCTCTTGGTAAACAAACATTAGATTTGCAAATAACATGAAATGGGTAGAAAAAGAAGTCTACACCCAAAAGTTAACTTACTCTATCAAGTTTTGTTAAATCAATAATTAAAATGCAAATGATGGGGAATTAAAAGCTACTAAACAGAAAGTTGTAAGATAATCGTGAGGGTATTTTTTAGGGGAAGAGAGGCTCGAAAACCCTCTATAAGTGTATTTCATAGTTCTGTTCTCTTCCTCCCTCGTCAAAATATAACTCCCAAACAAAATCTTAGTGGTTCAGTTTGATAACACGAGAAACCCTTTCAAAGAAAATGGGACACATGGTTGGGCTGAACATGATGTCCTCCCTCATCCATTCTGGTGCTACTCTTTCAAATGTGCCTAGAGATTGAACATGGTACAGAAGTTCTGCTTCCTCTTCAGGTGATTTGCAAATCCATGTTAAACTGAAGGAGTAACCTATCATCATTTCAATCAAAAGAAAAAGTTAATCAAGTACTTATATGTCTGAAACTTTTGAAAAGGGCTAGAATTTTATTGAAGAAAAATGACATTAGTTAATTGTGTGAAAAGTTCACCATTTAGTAACCACTGTTATACTAGCAGTCTAGCTCATGAAAGTATTTTGCTACCATAAGAAAGTGACATATATCATGTGTAAACCAATCACTAATAAATAAAGTACTACTTTATGACACATGTTACTTTTCTTATGGTGTAGGAGGATATCTCATTTTTTATTTTTGAGTCTTCGAAACACAATAATTATTGTCATTCCCCATTTCTGACAATTTTAAACTACCCCAATTACTGTAATCTTGATGGAGCCTTTTACTGAAAGGCATGGTGTATAACATCCCTATTGTACCATTGACTAGGATGGTACAATTGTTTTTGTATAACCAAGGGTATATCACCGCACCCTATGGGTAAAGAACTAATCTCTTTCGGGATGCATGATTGTCACTCTTAACAAATGTCGTTCCCAGATCAAATACAAAAGAGTCCTAATCATTCAGAAATCAAAATCTTCGGTACTGGAACTCGTTCTAGAAACTATTAACAATTAAGCTACATTAAGAAAGTTATCAGTTACAGTCCAAAACTGTGAATTACCACTTGATTGATGAAGTGCAGAAAGGCATATTTGTTCAGTTTGATGGTCAGTGGATAATTTCATTCCCAGTGCATACTCAAAAAGAGCTTGAATAAGCCAGTTACAGTTGTCAGTTTTCTGTAAACCTACAGATATAGAAAACAATCAACTATATACAAAATATGACGAAATCCAATACAAACTATTCACTTATAAAGCAACATGAATACTATATGCTAATACCAACCTGATTGATCATTTGCCTCTGTACAGAACTCCAGCAGCTTTTTCATAACCAAATTTCAGCACATTAAGGCACTTGCATTTTCTACCCAAATTTTGGAAATGAAATGTGCATATACAATTATATATATCTTTGGGTACTAAAAGCTCACCTTAGCAGAAGTAGTATCCTTGGAAACATTTTCTGTTGACTGTCTTGCCACAGCACTACCTTCACTGTTTTCATAGGATATAATAAACCTTGCTTCTTTTTCCTGTTCATCCTGCTTCCTACGACTTCTAGTCATTCTTCTAGATGGGGTATTGGAGATAGATCCAAAGTGATCATTTTCGGCAATGACCATACTGTTATCATTTAAATTACCAGAAGTTCCTTCTTGCAGCATACGTTTTCTAGTCATTTTTCTAGATGAGCTATTTGAGGTAGCCCTAAGCTGATGGTCTGCAGCCATGATTTTACTGTTATTATTTAAATCACCAGAAGTTATTTCCAGCTGCAGCTTTCGCAACTTCTCAACTTCTTCCGAAAGAGCTTCATCTGCCGACAGTTCACACCCAAACCGAAGTCCTCAATACTAAAGAAGAACCGATAAAATGAGATAAATTTAAGGACAGACCGACAGAGACAAAGGGAAGAATACTGTGGTGAACTAAAAAATAATGGTAAAACAAGATTCCCACCAATCAAGAAAAACCCAGACTCCCACCAAATTCCAAAGAAAAAGATTAACTTAAGTTGTTATCAGAAATTCAGAACGGCAAACCTTGCTTTACTACTTCAATAAGAACTTGACTACAAAATATCAAAAGTAATAAAAACAGTTTTAGATTCAAAGTGAGAAAGTAAAAAAACTAATGCTAGTTATATTTTATTCTAATGCAATTATGAATACAGAATACATCAGAAAAATCAATATGTTATTGTCTTCTTTGCATTTTAAAATGAATGAGTAAATTGTTTACTAACTTTAAAGAACCATGAACATCTCATTCAAAAGAAAAATCAGGTTTCTTCTGCTTAAAAAGGAAATATTGTCTGATATAAGGACATTTAGATTAAAAAAGGTGCCTATTTGTCTTACAGGTAAGTGAATTCCCAGCAGAAAGGACAAGGAAATGCAAACTGAGCAAACGAGAAAGTTCATAACAGATCAAGAAACAAAGAATTAAGCTAAAGAGATGGACAACACAAATTAAATGGAAATTAAACAAAGCTAACAAAAGTGACAGAATTCTAAAAGTCTATTACAATATACTGTAAAATCAGCAATTTTATATTGTTAAATGTTTGTGATAGCCTTGGATGTGCTAAAAGATAAATAAAGTCAATCACATACATACAGAAATTCTTTTATTTAAGAAACTTACATATTCCATGCTACAAGAATATAGATGGAAATTTTTTAATATTTATATAAATAGGCCGAGCTTCAAACATGTCAAACCATTAAGCAAAATGCAGGAAGAATCTTTTGCAAACATCTGTACAACAATTATTTAACAAGCATTTCAAGAACGACAAATAATTCAGCATCTCACTTTTCTTGCTTTCCTCCATTAAAAGCTTTTGATATTCAGCTACCTGTTTGTCTTTGGCAATCCTGACAGAAAAGTATATTTTTTGAGTCTTCCGCACAGGACCGAACCGGTATAAATAAACAGAAAAAATAAATGAAGCAATGCAATTGTAAATCTACACAAAAAAAG
Source organism: Lupinus angustifolius (assembly GCF_001865875.1). Classification (NCBI taxonomy): domain Eukaryota; kingdom Viridiplantae; phylum Streptophyta; class Magnoliopsida; order Fabales; family Fabaceae; genus Lupinus; species Lupinus angustifolius. The sequence goes on along the minus strand of NC_032017.1, from coordinate 680,814 downwards.
GAAGCTGGAATGTGGAATACATACCTAATCGAACCCACCTCACTTCTCAATTCATTGAGTTCTTCATGCAGCTTGTCATTTTCGCTCTTCAAGTGCTCAATCAACTCTTCTGAAGCTGTGATTATTGAGATTGACAGTAAGTTAAACTAGTTTACACAAGAATACAGATTATACTTCCTGGATTAATATAGTGTTTAAGTCTTATGAATCATACTACCAAATACAGATATGTAAAGCTATGAACTCCTTCTAAAAACTGTAACTTTTGCAAGGGCTATGGCCAACTATGTGATGCAACTCATGCTTAATATACTTCTCTGTTCCATGATTTTGAAAATTCACAAGTCAAACTTAGAAGGGGGAAAACCAATGAGGGACAATAACAGCTGTCGCAATGGGAAATACACCAGGATATAAAACTCAAAATCTCTGACATTGTTCCTTCCTAACATGGTTGCAATGGACAAAAATTCAGAATCTAGTTGTTCATTCGATGAATTTATGTTATCATAAGCTGCAGCTTCTCAAAACTTCAGACCATGAAAAATAAATAAGCATAAAGAATATACATACCAGTCAAATAATTCATAAATTTGACTTCTTGTTCTTTACTCAGCTGATCCAACTCGGACAGTTTCTTAGTCTGGAACAACAAAGAAAATCAAGAGTCAATACTAAAATCTAACAAGTTGTGTCGACTTTTCGCCTTTTCATTCACTAAATGATTCTACTGACCATATTCATCATTAAAAACAACAACAACAACAACCAAGCCTTAATCTTACTTAGTGGGTTCGGCTACATATATCGAACAACACTACAATGCTCTATCATAAATCATGTTCATTGAAAAAACATCGATCTCCAAATCTCTCATAATCATTTCGCCTATGGTTTTTCTTGACATTCCTCATTACTTACAAACCGAAGCAACTCACACACAAGTAAAAAAAATAAACTAATTGTCTAAACCTGGGGGTAATCAAGTATTACCACAATCATGAACCTACAATAACCATAGTTACCCACTACGCGATACAGGTATGATACATGGTTCACTTGGTTACACTGTTTGTCACTTATTACATTAATTTTACGAGACATTCTTTACGACAAACCCAGTACATGATAATGATATGCGGTACATCGAACTCGATACACGATACACAAAGTAAATGAGAGAATTATGTAAAACATTAGAGAGAGAAATAGACCTTGAGTTTGGTGTATCTATCATGGAGCTTTAAGTAAAGAGCCTCCATCTTATAAAAACGGTTAATGACAGTTGCAAGTGCTGCAGCTTCTACTTTGGCCCTACTCGTGAAAAATGAAGATAAAATTGATTATAATTTAGGGATTTTTAAAAAAAGTGATTCTCAAAAATCGAAGAAATTGAAGTAAAATTGTGGTATATTAACGAGTAATGAAATGAAATTGAAGAGTGAAAGTAACTGTACGCAGAAAAGAGTGAAAAGATGAATTTGAAAATGGTGTTGTTCGTGAACAGTGTTGCAGAAAGTGGAGTTACTCTTAACACTTTCTCTCAAGAAATTTGAATTCAGATTTTTTTGGATTTCGAAATTTTGAGTACTTATGGCAAAACCCGACCCATTTACTTTTTGTCCACAAAATGAGTAAATGACATGAAATTAAAATGGGTCAGGATCTATTGTTACACTCTGTATGCTAAGTGGTATGATTGATCAGAAAATTATTTGATAATTATTATTTTAATTTAATAATTTTGTTTAAACCAATCAGAAGAGATGATACATGGAGTGAGATAATAGAGTACTATGATTAAAAATGGGTGTGGGCATTCCATTGTTCCAACAACTTAAATCAATTTCATAAAAAATTATGAGAAAAAAATGTATGTATCTATAGTTTATGAGTTTTATATACTGTTATTATATTATCCATTATTTACATTTAATTATTATTGAATTTTCAAAAAATAAAGTAATCCAAATGAATAGTGGATGATGTAGTGAATATATATAAATCTTTACAATGACGTACATAAATATTACATAAAAAATAATACATTAAGAAAAAATGGATGTACTGATGATATATGAGTTCTATATATTGTCACTGCATCATTCACCATTCATGTCTATTTATCAGTGACTATTAACAAATTTGATACATATGAATGATGTATTTACTGTATATAGATTCACCGATAATGCATAGATATTATACTTATACATTATCAGTAATTAATGGCTCAATAATAGTCAAATGTTATCACATTTTTTGTTTTTTTAAAGGATTTTATGTGGCTTAATAATCATTTATTATCCTAATTCTGGAATTGTTCCAGTTTCTAAAATATATCATATTATAAAATCCTTATAATTTTTGTTTTCTATTTAATTGTAAAATAAAAATGCACTCAAAATATTCCTTTTCTGATTTTATATAAATCAAATGATTGATTTTTACCCATTTATAAGTATTGTGATCATTTTGGGATTTTATAGAAATCGCTACATAACTTTCTATCGAAAAAGATGTTTCCGGCTACAACTATTTTAGAAAGATCAAATAATTATATTGAGCTCACTTTTAGGCACTACAATATTTTTTTTGACTTTATAAAAATTGTTGGACTATCTTTAGAGCAAAAATGCATTTTCTAAATATCCTCAAACCCAAAATTACTCAATTCGAATATTTGAATTTATGATAATTTTCAAATTCAAATTTTATTATTAAGGATATGATAATATTTTGGAATATTAATTGATTATGTGAATTATGATTTATCTTTTTTATTTTTAATGCAAATGTTGAAATCTCTTTTTAAATAAGAGAAATCACATGCTAAAAAGATAGAAAATCTACAAAAAGATAAGAAATCTGATTTATGAGTAATTGAATATTTACTCTTAACTCTCTTCAATAATTTAATAGGGAGATCATATTTTATTTTACATGTGCAAATTTCATCACTATAAATAAGAAGGATAGGTGCACATAGAAATCTCTCTAAAAAGCCATTCTAGAAAAATCCAAAAAAAAGAAAATATCAGAAAAATAGCAAAAAATACTTTTGTGGATGATCTCCAAAAGGAAAGCAGAAAAAAATACTTTGATAGTGTTATCCTCTCGATTAAAAAAAGAAACGAGAAAAACCCATAACACCCAACAAATCCCCAACATATAAAAAGATATCAGAAAATAATATCCAACACAATCTCCAATACCAAAAAATCTAACCCAAAAACGTTAGAAAAATACTAAACACCTAGCACACAAAAAATATATCAGAATCTCTATCAAACCGAGGAGTCATGATATGAATTATCTCTCCTTCGCTCTCTAACTCCGTGGGCCTACACGGAAGTAGATGAAGAATTCTAGACTATGTTGTTTGATCTCTTACATCTTATGCGTCTAATCGATGCATGTTAACATGTTAGAAATCAATCCAATAAAATTAATAAAATGGAGAAATAAAAAATATAACATTCACCCTAATATTAAGGTATGATGTAGTGTCAGATGCGAGAGTTGCACTTCACTTTCTTAAAATTAATGGGATTAATTACCTTTCTTTCTAAAAAGTACTGTTTAAAAAAATAAAAAAATAATGAGATTTTATCTAATCTTTAATATGATATACGGCATCGGACACAAGATTTTATCTAGAAACGTTAAACATGACAGCGCCTAAGTCCAAATGTTTATGAAAGGACACTCTGGCGTCTAAGTCTAGCAATGTCAAACATTTCCACATCTAAGTCAGACACTGTTTTCAAAAGGATGTTCTAGCGTCTAAGTTCAGCAACATCATAACATTTCACCATCTAACTCCAACAATTTTTTTGAAAGGACACTCTAGCGTCTAAGTCTATCGACATCAAACATTTTGGCATCTGAGTTTGATAATGTTTATGGAAGGATGCTCTAGATTTTAATTCCAACATTGTCATAACATTTCGACATCTAAGTCCGACAATGTTTTTGAAAGGACGCTCTGACGTTTAAGTATAGCAATGTCAAACATTTTGGCATCTGAGTTCGACAATGTTTATGAAAGGATGTTATGACATCTAAGTCCAGCAACGTCACAAAATTTTGGTGTCTAAGTCCGACAATTTTTTGAAAGGATACTCTGACATCTACTTCCAGCAACGTCATAACATTTTGGCGTCTAAGTTCGACAATGTTTATGAAAGGACATTTTAGCATCTAAGTCCATCAATGTCATAATATATTGGCTTCTAAGTCCGATAATGTTTATGAAATGATTTGGTTGGCTTGAAAAAGTCTTGTTTTGGGATTGTATGTTTAAGGAATATGCATATACTATTGTTTTATTAGAGTATGCTTAGCGATCCATGAACCTCCTATTGATGTTGTTATGATTAATGTTAATATGTATTGATTTGAATTTGATATGATTCAATGTATGTATGATATGAGTCATATGCTTTTTGAATGTAATGGAATGAAGAGTAAGATCCATATACAAATATTCTAATGTATCATTTATGATATATTTTTATTTTTGTGAATTCGACTAAAGCGACTCTTGTTTTGTTGATTAGTATCATAACTTTTCATCCACTAAAATCTGCCCAGTTTACCCGAAGTCACATTTCTTTTAAGGTGATCAGTAAAATTGCTCAAATATGATTTTGAGGACAATGAATAAAGCAATCATACTGCCATAGTGTAGGTTGGCTGATGATTTTTTCCAAAGTGATGATATTTTTTGTATCAACAAAAACTGCCCCAATGTGCATATTTTGAACTCTGATATTCGGCTAGGACACTATACCTTAGATTTTCCAAAGAGTCGTCTTAATTTGTGTAATTGAGGATGAATAGTAGTAAGCTTTCACTTGAGAGTGCTCATTTGATTTTCCCTAATTTTATCCAAAACACCTTATGTAGGTACATGTCGGGAATTCTATCATTTTATTATGATCACATGTCACTTGTGCAAGTTATTGACTTAGAACTACTCTCCTTTTCTTAGGTTGCCAATATAGATGGCAAAACGGGAAAAGCCCGCGGCTCGCGAGCATGTTCTAAGAGAAAAAAAATATGAAAAATTCAAATAATTTATGATATAATGCCTCAAAAATTATAATGTTCAATTTCATATAAAATATCAAAGTTTTTAAAAAAATATTATCTTCAACTACCTTATTTAAGTCTTTTTTTATTGAATTGTATGATTTTTTTATTATATATTTATTTATAAATGCCTAGGGGCCGCCCACATGCTTGTTTTAAAATGGGCACTACATGCAATTTTTATTCATTAAGACAATGTAGACATGCCTGTGCCCGCTTAAATTTTCTGAGCATTTGCAGCTACGGGAAAAAGGGGCCAGGTGGTCTGTTTTGCCATCTCTAATTGTTCATGTGAGTTTTCAACCTAACACTTTTTTTCTTTCTTTGATTTTTAACACCTTCACGTGGTAACTTGAATTGATATGAAGTAGAAGACTTGTACGAGTCACTATTGGAGTTATTCTTGAAGGTGATAACTTAAGATCTTTCCTTTTCTTGTATGAGGGATTTTAACTTCTTGTGATCAAATCAACTTATATATTCATGAAAAATCACTTCATTATTGCCCCAATTTTAGGCTTTTCTAAATTTCCAAATGAAAATGGGATCAACCAAAAAACTGTCACATTTTTTGGTTTCTTATGACTTTTAACTAGAAAATATGATCAACCCGATAATTGCCCCAATGTGAGATAGTGAGAGCCCTTATTCTATTCAAATTTCTCTGATGGGCTTAGATTGGAAAGCCTAAGACCACTAATCATCTCAACATGTGCCCCAGTTTGGGATGCTTCCACTTTTCTTTCCTTTTATACTCCTTATCTTATGCCTAACTCTTTAAAAAGAAATACTAAAACAATGATCATGTAAACTTGGGAAATGTTTAAGCTTGGTGATGTGTTAATGATGATAAAATTTAATTTGGGTTTAGGCTTATGTTGATGTGGTGGTGGTGATGCTAGAATCTAATCTATGTTTAGGCTGTGAGTAGTGGTGGTGGTAAGGATAGAATATAATTTGTGTTTAGGCTATAAGTAGTGGTGAGGTTATTATAATAATGAGAAAATTAATTTTAACCCTACACATTAAAAATGAGATATTTGTATAAAAAATGATTAGTTTAGTGGAGTCAGCATTTTTATGTCGCAATGCGCATCTTAGGCAAATAAGTCTTCGACAAGGTCTTTTTAAGCTTGTATAATGATTTGGCTAATGGTTTTTAAGAAAAGGATACAAGGATTAAACATGTGTTTACCACACCCACTTTTCATCTTTCTTCTTTATCCTATTTAGGTTGTGATAAGGATGGTTTGAGATTCAAGTGAAAAAAATTCTGTGAAATGTTCCTTTTGATATTGCACTTTTGTTTGAGATATTAATTGAGGATTCTCAACGGGCTTTTTTTTGTACAATTTTCATTTATTTTGCTTTAAGCTTGGAACATTCCTTGTATTCTCTTATCCTTCGATCACTTGAGTGGTGTGAAAGAATGATTTATTTTTTTTAATAATTGAATATCAAGGAAAACAGTTGAAAAACTACCCTCCTCGAGTTGTTGACATATTGAGGGTTATTCAAAATTTATCTCCTTCCATAATGCCTAGGCTCAAATGGGGTGACTAGAGATGTCTTCATAGTGGTTGGGAATTACGAGAATACCTTGTGCCATTCGAAAGATCTGCTAGAAATGCCCATCATTTTGGGATCTTATATTTGCATTATCCTCCATTTTATTTTTATTTTTGAGTCAAATATGTCATATTAATCTATGAATTAATTTTATTTCGGTTTACTTTATTGTGTGTTTTTTGGATAAATATAGTTAGTGGGGTTAATATGGTTGGTAGGGTGAGGTGTGAGATTGTGAAATTTTCATGATTAATGCATAGTATTAATAATTAAAAATTTATGCATTTGAAAATAGATCATTGTTCATGAAAAAGGAAACACGGGCGAGTGTGTGAGTGGTTGGCTTTGACTAAGGTCTTCAAGTGAGAAGAAAATTTCAAAGTTTTCACTAGTTTAGTTAGGATAAGAGACAATGCACTATCTTGTGTAATGAGTTTAGCTTATGTAGTCTCAATCATAAACTGGAAATCTTTCTCTGTTCTTGAATATCTTCAGCTTCAACCGTGATTGCTTCCAGTTGAGTCCAACAATAGTGCTCTTAACCAACCCATATGTGATGAGTGCTCTCAACAATGGATCATGAAATAAATATAGAACAAATATTTTTTATGTATGATGTGCATGAAATGGACAAACTTTATATATTTTGTTTATCATGTTACATGGATTGAAATGCAACCTATAATTCAAAATGATACATGAAATGCAAGTAATGCTCAACTTGAGCTTATACCACTTAGAAGTGCATGACATGCATATGAGGATGCATTTCATTTATTTTAGGAGGTATGAATGATATGAGAATTCAATTTTTGATACATGAAAGTGCATGACATGTAGTTAAGAAATGCATGTAATTTTCTTTTTTATGCATGGAATTACTTGAAAATTCATATGTTATAGAATGCATTAGGCTATGAAATAAAGGAAATTAATGATATGATATGATGAGTCTAAATGTTTGTATGTATGATGAATGAATGCATGTATAAGTCAATGAATGATAAATTTTTATTTATCTACTCATGCATGCATGTATGTATGAATACATGAATGGATCAGATAAATATGTAGGAGAATATATGAATAATTTATTTTTCTTTTTTAAATGCATGAATAAGTAGAATCATGTATAAATAATGTAAATTTTTTAAATGCATGTATGTTGGATGAATTATTTGATGTATGATGTGTTTCCTTTTTGCCTAGGTCAATGAATGAAGAATTTTCTTTTTGAATATAATGAATAAATGTATGAACCAATCAAAGAATGTTTTTATTTGTCATTGCATAAATGAATGTATATGTTAATGAATGAATATTTTTATTTTTGGATGTATAAATGAATGCATAACTCAATGAATGAAGGTTTTTCTTTTTGAATATATGAATGAATGCATAAGTCAATCAATAAATATTTGCTTATTTTTTTTATGCATGAATAAATGCATAAACTAATTAATGAAGATTTTTATTTTTGAACACAGTGAATGAATATATAGGAAAATTAATGAAGCTTTTTTTGAATGTAATGAATGAAAGCATAAGCTAATCAATGAAGATTTTTACTCTTGAATGCATAAGTTAATGAATGAATATTTTTCTTTTTGCATGCATGAATGAATGCATAAGCCAATAAATGAAGATTTTTATTATTGAATGCATAAGTAAATGAATGAAGAATTTTATTATGAATGAATGCATAAGTCAATCAATGAAGATTTTTCTTTTTGAATGTATGAATGAATGCATAAACCAATCAATGAATTTTTTTTGAATGCGATGAATGAATACATAAGACAATGAATGAATATTTTTATTCTTGAAGGCATAAGTAAATGAATGAAGATTTTTATTTTTAAATGTATGTATGAATGCATAAGTCAATCAATAAAGATTTTTCTTTTTTAATGCATGAATGAATACATAAATCAATCAATGAAGATCTTTATTTTTTAATGCAATGAATGCATTAGCAAGATTTTTATTCTTTAATGCATAAATGAATGGATAATTGAATGAATGAGTGAATGAATGCATAATTGAATGAATGAGTGAATGAATGCATAAGCGACTTAATGAAATTTTTTATTTTTGAATGAAATGAATGAATGAGTGAATGATTGAATGAATGAGTGAATGAACGTTTGGATATGTATTGTTTTTGTTTTTGAGTTAATGTATACATAGATTTAATGTGTGATAATGTAAAATGCACTTCCCTTAGGGTTCTGGTCCTATCTTAGGATGGTTAAGCCATCACTACAACATATGAAGTATCATAATGAGTTAACATATGTGATATAGTTCAGACTAACCTAAGGTAAAAATGCGCTACTATGATTTTTATGATCAAAATTATCCTTAGAATGATGAATCCTACTAAGGTACTTTATTTTGTATGCAGGTGATGTGTTCCCATGGTGTAGAAATGCCAATGTTTAATGGTATCCTATATCATTAGGACTTAGGTGACACTTGGGTCACTTTGTTTAAGGGACATGAATCCCTATTTAGGTTGAGAAATAAAGAAAAAAATTGTTGAGAAATAATAATGAAAATATGCTTCTTATGTCCTAAATGGGGTTTAATTGCAAGTTGCAAGGATTTAGGGACCGTCTAAAGACCATAGCCTCAGAGTAGGGCATTAGGGTATCGACGGTATGCTCCTTATAAGGTTTAGACTTCTAAAGTGCATATATTACATCTAATCATAAAGAAAGAAAACCCAAATATTATAGGAATAAAAAGTGAGACCCATGCTCAGCGCAACCTCTAGCTGGCTAGGAACGACCTTTCAGTGCACCAGCTTGTGTTGGGGACCACTTTTGCGTTGAGCGCACCAACCATATGTGCTAACCGCAGATACATGCGCTTAACTTCTTAAATATTTAATTCATGCACACAACATAAAGATTGCGTTGAGTGTGGGTCTTTCTCCATTGAGCGTAAAGTTCATATGTTATTTGATCCGCACATTGTGATCTTTGCGCTCAGCCTGGTCGAGTTTCGTATGAAAACTTAGCTTTTGTTATTATTCCTCTGATAAAGTCTATAAAACACTTCAGAGACGACATTTGGCCATTTAAAGGAATTTTTATTATGTATGAGTACACTTACATCTATTTGAGTTGATTAAGTTAAATGCCATAAAATGAGTGTGTATTATATGATCAATTTGACACTTAAAGCATGTGAGACTGAAGTTTTTGTGGTGTTGACTCAACCTATATAGTTCTTATTGCTTAAGCTTTTTCAGTGTAATTGTAGTTGTTGTTTGTTATTTCCTGACCCATAAACATATGGAATCTAGTAACAATTGAATCAATTTGAGATTCTGCAAGCAGCTTCTCAAAACTTTCATGGCTTCCACTATTTTAATGTTTTACTCTCTTTTGGATCTTAACCCACGTGACAAATTATGGTTTTCATTTTAATATATTCATACATGTTTTAATATTATCCTCGTCTTTAATGAGAGCATTACACTCCGGTCAATGATGCACATGACACATGTTTTGGTTGATTTTATATCTAATTTGGCATTCTTTACATATTATCTTTTTTACCCTTCTGGATTCTATATTTCTAACATAAATACTTTCATCTTATTTTCCATTTCTTTAATATTTTTTTTTTGTTTTTCACATGTATCCTCGCACTGGATGCAATCATGTCTGAGCTGGGAAAATCCACAGGTATGTGGGCTAACTCTCTCAGCGGCTATTTTTTCCATCTACAAGATTCGAACCCAAGACCTTACTTAAAGGGAATCAAACATGTACCACTTGAACAACGTTGGTATCTATGTAATATGTGTTAAACGTAATTCATTCTCATTCTCACGAATTGATTCCTTGCAGGATGGTGCATGATGGCTCAATTGTTGCAGACTCCAAGTTAGGCTCTTTGGTGGACAAGCTATGGGAGCATAAGGTTGCAGCATTGGTTAGAAGCTTGGCCATCTCAGCCAACTCGGTAAATCATGACACAAATCCTTCTGTCAAGGCAAGAGGCTTGATAATTCAGCATGAATTAGAGTCATTTCCTATGTCTCAATACATTGACACATCATTAGAGCATCATGGAGGACCAGAATTCAGTCATGAATTCAAGGACATGGACAAATGCTATTCCCTTATTTCTTGGACCGAATGTGATCAACAATCAGGAATCCAAAGCCTGAAGAAAGTCGCTGAACAATTGTTTCTTAATTGTCAAGCAACCCGAATTTATTCTATAGGAATTTTATTGCTTTGTATCTTAAGTGTAATTTTTGTTCATGTAATTCCGTTATAGTTAGTTAGGTAGGTTATTGTAAATCAACTTATATAAGTTGGTTATTTCCTTCTCATTGTATCACTTGAAATATATTGCAATTCAATAAAAGTTTAAGCTTCAAGCTTTTCTCTTCATAGTTTTCTTCTCTTCTTCATAACTTTGCATTCAAGATTGATCAATGAGGTTCTGTTTTCTAAGAATATGGTTGTATTATAATATATCCATTCTTATTTAAAAAAAATGAAATATTAAAACTTACTGCCATATTTTTTTTAATTTCATCTTTGAATCCATTAAAAAAAACATCTTCTTAATGATCAGCATCTATACTTGGTTTGGCTTTTTCCTGTACCTATCATCCTTGTCTTATCTTCCATTTGCTTAGACAAAAACAATATCTATATTATATTATTTTACTGATCTAACCAATAATTTATTAATTGAATAAACAACTTAATCACTCATCTGATGAGTTGATCACAGATTTGAGTTTAATAAATAAATAATACCAATTGCAATGTTATTGATTATTGCCCATGAATAGCACGAGTGTAATATAAAATTGATCACATTTTTTTTGCCTTTAATTTTGAACTTGTTGACTCAGAAAAAGAGAAAAGGCTGAGTAAGGTGAATGAAAAGAAGAGATATCTATTAAATTTTCTTGAAGAGTTTTAGAAAAAATAATATTTTGTCATAGAAAAAAGTGTGGTTAATATTAGTAAACACAAAATTTGCATTTAGCTACAATTAATAAGTTTAAAACAGTAATAAATTTCATTTTTAAATGTCGCTAATAATTTATAGCCATCACTAATAACAAGAATATTTTAAGCTTATTTTGAAGGGGACAGCCCCTAAATCCATGTTCATTAGCTTTATTTGTGGAAAAAAAAAATAGAAATCAGATTGTGACCCTTTGCTTGTATAATAACTCATCCTTAAGACTGAAGGTGTGAACTTTTAAGCTAAAATATATTTATAATATTTTATTTCTCATAAAAAGAATCTCCCATAATTCAAACTTATGATATGAGAGACATATAATTATAGATTTTATTAAGTTGATTACATTAAAATATAGTGATTTAATAAAATCTATAATTTTAAGTCTTTCTTTTGAGGGAATAAAATTAAGCAGGAGAATTTAAGCTTAAAAGTAACTTACTCAAATATATAAATTCATAGACATAGAAAGGTTACATTTCAAGGCTCAGTGCTACAATTTCTACATCTTATATTAGAGATTTAGGGTTAGTTTGAAAGTCGGATTTTGGAGGGGAATGAAGAAAAATAGAAGGTTTGGGAGCTATGAAATATACTTGTGAGATAACTCTCAAGCCTTATCTTTCCTTTCATTTTCCAACAAAATCCAACTCTCAAACTAATCTTTAAGTTTAGATTGACAAGGTTTTACTCTATTTGTTTCACTTTTGTGGTTGAATAATGATACAACTTTGTATACACTATTTTATTTTTATCATGTGCATAACATGATTTCACCTAATGGAACTACCATTCTTTATGAAAACACATAGTTCAATACAAGTAATTTTGTACTATTCATCGATTCAAACATTATTTTAGTTAACAAGATTGATATTAACATATAGTATATATAATCTCTTGAATTAAAGAAACAATCCATCACTTTTAAGATTATTGAATTCGGTGCCTAACATAAAAAATATTCAATAAATAAGATAGTAAGTAAAAAAATAACAAACGTAGAGATTGCTACTAGGGGTGTTCGCGGTCCATTTGGATCGGTTTTTAAGCAAAAAATCATCCGATCCAAACGCATAATTAGTATATGGTCCGGTCCGGTTTGGTCCATTTATATTAAGATGTTCGATCCAATCCGGTCCAAATATTATATGCGGTTTCAGTCCGGTTTGGATCGGTCTTTTTTTTTGGATATTAACATATAAATCTCTTCTATTTCAGCCCACAACACCAACAAGGAAGCAACCAGAATAATGAAGAAATATTTAATTCTTTTAGTAGTAAGATTAGAAACATCAATATAGTCTAATGATCCAATCATTTTTAACAATTCCATGATCTAATCAATAAAAAAAACAACGCAACATAAAAAAAACAACAAAATTAAGGATTCTGCGGTGAACATTCAACATCTATCTAGTGATTCTGGAGGAATGAGGAAAAATTATTTCCAGTGACATCTTACTTTTCCTCATCACAATGGAGGAATTAGGGATTTAGGAATGAGGAATTAGAGATTCTGCACTGCCACTGTCTATCTCGAATACTTTTATAAAAATTAGGAGATACACTTAACAATATCGGTCCGGCCTGGATCGGTCTGGATCCCAGACGTGAAACCGAAGACCGGACCGATTGGTCCTTAAAAAAATAAATCCAATACGATCCAAATAGATTCGGTTTTTGCGGTTTTGGTCTACTTTGAATCGGTTTGCGGTTTTTATTTTGGACCGGTCTAGATTTGAACACCCCTAATTGCTACAAATGAACTACCAAGAATATCTTGGTTCTTGCAACATGGTTCGAATCTCAACTAATAATTAAATATTGAAACGTTTTTTTATTAGTGGTACTATAATTTATTTTAATATGTCTAAAACGTAACATTGTGTTAGTTTAATAATTTTTAGTTCAACTATCGTTGTTTATAAAAAAATAATTGTATACCAGTACAACCACAGCTGTACAACTAAACCATATAGTATAGAAAATAATATATATATTTATTAAATTAAGAAAGTACAACTATAGTTTAGGTACATCTTACGTTATAAAAATAAATTAAATGAAATTCCAATTAGTTGTAAATTATGTTTAATTGTTAAGAGGAAATTATAATTGAAAATAAGATAATTTTAATTTCAATGAAAAGTTTTTAAATTTGATTCATTAATGGTGCATGTAAAACACTTTAATGCTATTACTTATCTATTGGTTTAAATGTACCAGCGATGAACCAGTCCTCATACTAATATGATATAATAATTATACTGACAAAACAATCAAATCGATCAAAAGTGGTTTTATCAATTGATTTTCATTTAAACTATATTGGTCATACAACACGATTTTCATTTAAAATTGCATTTCTTTTTTATGAAAATGACTTAGTTTTTAACACAATGTAATTATGGAGGATCAAACACAAAATGAATGATTTGTTTATTCTTTTAAAACATGATCTACGACCAAGTTACACATTTTATTTTAACAAATGATATAATTAAAAGTATTTAATATATTCTTTATAAAAAATTTAACATTAATCTGAATATAATTTCACCGGTATGCAGTTTAACTGTGAACCACCAGTTAAACTCTTATACCAATACCCTGATTGGCTTGATGAACAATACGATATTAATAACATTGTTGTTTAACATTTTCCTAATAAATTTAGTGATAATAATGATGATGATACTAATAAGGAAAAATGTGTTGTAATTGTGAAGTCTGCATGTATAATCACCACAAAATGATCCTCACTGCTGAGAAAAGAATTCACTAGTAACATAATTCATAATTGGGAAAAATGCACTATTAGAATGATCATTGGTAGAAAGAGAAACCACTAGTATAATCACCATCGAAATAATCATTGATGAGAAAAGAAATCATCACTAACATATTTCGTCAATAGATCACTAGAATGATCGTCAATGGAAAGAGATAAGAACTCAGTGGTATATCACAATCAAAATAAGAGGTGAGCAAGACAAGACCCTACTCGCTCATCCAGTTTGACTCAATCATGATCAGGTCTGAATAAGGTATGATCTTATCGGGTCTAGGATTGGGTTTAAAAATTAGACACGATCAATATTTAGGTCCGGGTAGGGGACAAACATGACCCGACCCGTCCTATGGTCACCCACTCATCATGTTTGTATGTGTCTATATTCAATTGTATAAAGAATAATGACATCTCTTTGGTCGAAAGTATAATTGATTCTCAATTTTTTTCCATCATATATACATGATTGACAATATATATTATTTCATATGTCAAATTACATATCTATAATAATAAATAATATTGAGAAGACTTTATACAATGAGACATGCATTATATATTTAATTGGGTCTAGGTCAGGTTCGTGTTGAAAGATTGACCAAGTCGATATTTGGAGTTGGGTTAGTTTCAGGTGTAGGTTTCGGTTAGTTTCAGGTGTAGGGTCGGGTCCGGTTGAAAAAATGACTGACCAAAATTTAGGGTCGGGTAAGAAAAATGCTTATCCGGCCCAAACCGACTCTGCTCACCCGTTATCGAAATGATCGTCAACATAAAAAGGAGTTAGTGCTCATTTAATTCTCCACTTCACGATAATGTTCATTGGAACGATTGTTGTTAGGTAGAGAAACTAATACATAAAATAAAGAAAGTGAATTTTTATATTGAAGTAGGTTAGTATTTGTTTATTTGGATTACTACAGAATGAAATTTAGAATTATTAGGTTGGAGAAAAAAATAAATTAATACTAACAAAAAAGTGAGATGATAGGAGGAAATAATTAATGGAAGTTCCAAATTTTTGAGATCTCATTGATGAGACATGTAGAAATTTAAGATGACAAAAATTAGTCAAATTCAATATAAGTCGGTCAAATTAATTTATTTATATAGGTAAAAGCCATTGCAAACATAAAATAATAATCATCTAAGCAATAACTACAAAGAAAAATATAAACGATAGATAAATTCAAATAAAATGAAACTAACTAATTACATAACATAATG
Organism: Lupinus angustifolius; assembly: GCF_001865875.1. Classification (NCBI taxonomy): domain Eukaryota; kingdom Viridiplantae; phylum Streptophyta; class Magnoliopsida; order Fabales; family Fabaceae; genus Lupinus; species Lupinus angustifolius. The sequence continues at coordinate 665,123 of NC_032017.1, read as the reverse complement.
ATCAATCCAAATAAATGTAACAAAAGCATGACTTAGTTTGAACCCTAACTGGTGGATTCTGCAAGCCTTAATTAGATCTGTTTCTTATAGTAGCTGTACGCCCATAACAAGGTACAAACCACAAGAGCACCAAACCCAAAAATGGACAAGAATGGTGCAATTATGAGGAACAAAAAGGTGCCGATTGGGACCCATATGGGGCTTGTGATGATGATAAGTGGCATGAAAATGATGGCTAGGCCTATAAGTATGATGAGTAGAATGAGCCCTAGTATTAGAAATCGACGAAGGAAGTTCCATAATGGGGTTATCAAGATACCAAGTTGCTTGCCCAAAATAGAGACAAAGTTTTGAAGAAAAGATGGTAGGAGAGATGAAAGAGAAGTCAATGGGGTAAGTAATAGTGTTGGGTTTAGGGCACTTTCAAGGGTTTTGATAAGTGTGGTTGAGTTGGTGATATCAACAAGGGAATCCAAAGTGTTTGTGATTGTAGAGAGTGGAGATAAGAGTTTAGAAGGTTTTGGAATAATGTCTATGGTGGAGGAAGTGATATTGGAAGCTAATGATGAGAAGATATTTGAAACATCTTTGAGTGGGTTTGAGGAGATGATCTTAGTAGAATCTTGGAGAATATTTTTGGAGAAGATGTTGGAAGTTTCTGAGGATAATATGTGTGAAGTATCTGTGAGAGTGTTCGAGACAACCTTTGATGCATCAGTAAGAGTGTCTGAGACAACATTTGAGACAACATTTGATGCATCAGTGAGAGTGTCTGAGATAACCTTTGATGCATTAGTGATGAGTTTGTCCGGGGAGGAAATGATTTTAGAAGTAGTATCTAAGAGAGTGTTTGGGGAAATGATTTTAGAAGTATCTTTGAGAGTTTCAGATACAACCTTAGAAGCAACTTGAAGAGGGTTTGAGGAAAGAGTTTTAGAAGTTTCTGAGAGAACTGTGGATGGAGTTTTGGTTATTTGAGAGATGGAATCAATGGAGGAATGAACAGCACTGGTGACTCCTGTTGTGAGGTTCTTCAACATCTTGAGAATGTGAAATTATTGATGAATGATGAAAAATGAAAGGGGAGTGAAATTGCTGGTGCAGGTGTGACTTAGAGGACCATATATAGTGGGGACTTGAATTGATTGGCTTTGTATTAAAGAAACTGAAGACAAGTGAATATATAATGTAAGAATCAAGCATTATTTTAAATCAAGCATTATTTTAAATTGCACATTGCAATTATAGTTCTTGCTAGGTGTGAGCAGGAGTCTACCCTACTCGCTCACCCGACTTGGCCTGACTATGATTGAGCCGGAATATGGTTGAGTCTCACCGGGTTTAGGACTGAGTTCAGATTTAAAAATTACTCAGTCAATATTTAGGGCAGGGTAAGGGACAAGCATGACCCGTCCCGACCCGTCCCATGGTTACTCGTTTATCATGTTTGTATGTGTTTTTATTCGATTATGTATAGAATAATGTCATCTCTTTCGTCGAAAATAACATTGATTCTCTAATTTTTTCACTATATGTAGATGATTAATAATATATGTATATATATATAATTTCATATGGAAAATTACATATCTATAATAATAAATAATATTGAAAAGACTTTATCCAAAATGATATGTATTATATTTAATCGGGTTTAGGATCGAGTTTAAAGACTATCCCAATCAATATTTAGGATTGGGTAAGTTTCAAGTCTAGGACTAAGTTCAAATTCACAAAAACGACCCAATTAACATTTAGGATCTAGTAAGGAACAAATATTATCCGACCCAACTATGTTCATCACTAGTTGTGGCCGCATTAGCCACATTTTTCACAATTAGTATACACACAATCCAATCCAAGTGTGAGCACAATAAGAGTATAAAATATTAGATTGAAGAGAGGTCATCTTTCCTATTTTTCTTATCCCACATCATGTACAGCCAATTATGTGTTGGGTCAAGTCAATTAGACATCATATTTAACTCATACTCTCTGAATTCACTTTCCTCCATATGAACTACGAATTGGTTCACATGTACCGTTTCGATGTAAGTTGGTATCTCGGTTTGTATCACTTGTATTCATGAGTCAATGATAATTAAAAATGAATGATGAATGATACATTAATTGTGTACAAAATTCTTACACTATACATATTTTTTTCTTAATTATTTATGATTAATACTTAATAATAGTAATACAAGTAGAAAGAACATACCAATTAAGTGGTTTAACTTATGAAGCACACAGTGTTTCCTTGTTTTCTATTGCCTCTTTAACTCTCCTTACCACTGCTATGGCAAAAGATGATAGAATATTTTTTTCTCCTAAGTTCATGTTCACAAAGTTGTTGAAAATTAACATAAAATGCAAGGCTATTCTCTCCCTTTTCAGAAGGAAAGAACATCAATGCTTAAAAAATTGTCTTTTCCTTTTTACCAAACCATGAACATTCTTTTTTCATAATTCCATCATTTCAATCCTTCAAAAATAACCAAAACATCTTCATAATATTGATTTTTTTTTCTAAGACAAAAGCAATCTCAATATTATATCATTTTATGTAATCTAACCAATAACTTATTACTTGAATAAGTAATTTATTAACTCAACTGAGTAGATGACAGATTTATGTTTAATAAATATGACAAATTGCAACGTCACTAAATTTAATCTATATTATTGCCATGAATAGCACGAGTTTAATAGATAACTGATTCTTATGTATTTGTCACATTTTTTTTTAAATTTTCAACTTATGGACTCAACAGTTATAACTATTAAGTTTTCTTGAAGATTTTCAGTAAAAATATGGACAGGAACTCATAGAGATTAGAGAACGTGTAGGAGGGTGGGCCAATCATCAATAGAGATAATAGATTTAATCTCAGTTAAAATAGACTTTTAAATTAGGTGTGAACACTCTCTTTTAATAAAATAAAAAATAACAATTTTTTTTGATCAATTTTAGTAAGGTAGGTGTGTATGGATTTGGAGGAGTATCATTGGCAATTTGGGTCATACCCATGGAACCCACCCGCCCGCATGTTTTGGGCAGGCAGGGTATAAAAAATATGCTCATCCGCCCTAAAATGCCCGCCCAACATGCCATTTTTGCCCTCAGGCATTTTAAATGGGTAGACAGTGTGACCTACGAGCATCAATGAATACTACAATAAGAAATTTTGTGGGCCAAGTATGACAAGAGTAATTCATGTTCTCACCACTCGAGTATAATGTAGCAATTTTCCGAAATATGACATCTTATTAATTATCTATATGTACAGTTTATGAAAAATAATGTGTTATATTTTGTGTTTTGAATCCTACTGTCACATGTAATCTCAAGTATGATAACATGACTATTGCAATGTTTTAGCAGTGAAATAAAAAATAAGAGACAATATATAATATCTTGTAATGTTCCGTGTACTAGATCATTTTTAGTGTTTTTTTAATTTGGTGGCCCGCAAGCCCGCCCTACCCATGTTTAGGGCGGCCCGTAAGTCCGTCCTATCCATGTTTAGGGCGGCCCGCAAGCCCGTCCTACCCATGCTTAGGGTGGACAGGGCATGATATTTCATGTCCGCCCTAATTTTGGTGGGCATTGTGTAGGCATGGGCAGGATGGGCAAGGTGGCCCTAATTGCCAATACTAGTCAGGAATAAAGTTCAATCTTAACATCTTTATTATAATAGTTTAATCAATTTTAGTTCATTATTTTAATGAAACCAACCAAGCCTATTTCAAATCAATTTAGAATAGCAGTTTTTGGATAATAGGATAATATCAAGCAAATCTTTATGGATTCAAGAATCTTTATACTTGTTTGCGACAATCCAATTTGGTATTTTCATTAATCAATTAGCAAAATGACGATGTTGTTGTTGACTTGCCTCTAAATACTTAGCATTGCAGCAAATTCTGTTATTTTAAGCTTTTATTTCTCTACTTTTAACTCTTCAATTTTTGTCTCTCTTGACAAATTGACATTTGGTGGCAATTTTTGTTTTGATTCTTATTTATGCGAGGAAAGCCTAAAGGACACCATGGGTGATATGGTAAAAAATCACAACATCTTATAGGGTATCCTATGAAATGGATGGGGTTTGGAGCACAACAATTATTGGAGTCTAAGCCAAGCCAACCATGTATCTTGCCACTCAAGCAATCTAATGATGAACCAGTTGGCCTCGAGGAAAAGCATCAAAGTATGACATGAGTCGTTGACCGAGACTATACTGCCAAAATGGCCCATGATGTATCGTACCAAGCACAAGGCGCCTCGGTTAGGATTGGCGCATCAAGCATGGGACATGGTGCATCAAGCACAATCAGCATTGGCGCATCAGGCACGAGACATGGCGCATCAAGCATGGTCAACATGGGCGCATCATGCATGCGACTTGGTGTGTAAGCCTGACTCGGTCAGATTGGGTTCTGATGAATCAGTTGGCATTTCAATATATCTCGGTCAGAATATTGTCACATGGGCATTTAATTGACACATGTGTTTTAGATGAGCTATTTTTGTATATTCTCAAATGGAGTAAGTGTTGAGTTAGTTAGGGTGGTTAGTAATAGTTTTGGTTTAGATTTACTTCTCTTTTGTTAGTTAGCTTGTAACTTAAGCAAGCTATACTCTTAAGTCTTTATAGCTTGTGTGTATAAATTGTACATTCAACTCATCAATCAATAAGAAGAAAATGAGGTATATTTAGCAAAATTGCAATAACAATTCCTCTTGGATGGGAGTTCTGAATTTGGGCACAATTTGTGAATATTAGTTTATGTTTCTTAGTTATTTTTATGCAACATAACACACAATCATCAAAAAGTTGTTAATCATTATTTTTGTTATAATATGCCTATATGATTTTCTTCTAATGCAATTCTTTTTGGTTCGACATAATCATATATTATACTACAATTGAATCTTGAAAGAGATGCAAGTGTAAAATAGTAAAGTGTTAACTTATATATCTTATTTGTTGATTAAAGATTCCTAAAAACATAAGTTCAAACCAATTCATGGTTTGTAACTTTGTACATAAGAATAATATGCAAAAAGTGCAATCCAATCAATGAGTTGTTACTTAAAACAATAAAAGAGTGATAAATAATAAATCTAACCGCTAACATTTACTTCTTGTCATTTATTTTCCGTATCTAACTTTTACTTTCTGTCATTTACTTTCTGCAACTAACATTTACTTTCCGTCATTTACTTTTACGCAACTAAAATTTATTTATTGCTTTATTCCTTTATTCTTTATACCAAACATTTGAAAGAAGTGGTACGATTAACTGTTAACTTAATTATTTTGTTCATTTTATTATTCATTAATACCAACATTTCGTAAGAAATCGTATGGTTAACTTAATAAAATGAGACCGACCTTAATGGTATGGTTAAAAGGAACCCGAAAAGGTAGTAAATAAAAAAAGTCACTAAATAAATTGTTCCTCATTCATAACTCAAAATTAATTAAATAAACTTGCAACAACTCGAATTAACATTTCAACAAAGTGACATATTTGTTGTTGAGGGGGGAATTCCTGTTGCGGAGATCTGCTTTCAAAAAATACTTGCTGGGAAGTTAGGGCTATAGTGTATGACCATCTAATAGGGTATGAGTTTGAAAAGGGATATGATGTATGGGTTCGTCATGATGGGGTTCTAAAAGATATGGATCTTGGTGATTGCATGAATGATAATGATGATTCAGTTGATGGTATTGAAGGATTATTACGTGATACATTTAGAGATGTGGCAAAAGACTATGAACTTAACAAGGGCCTTAGCGATAATGCTAAAAAGTTTTATAATCTAATTGAAAAAGCACAACAAGAGTTGTACCCATGTTGTAAGAATATCTCTACATTCTCATTCATGGTTCGATTGTACTTGTTGAAATGTCTCCATAGGTGGAGTAATGCATCAATGAATTTGTCTAACAGTACATGGCATGTGGTACAAATACCTTATAATTTCCCCATTGGTCTTGTATGAAGGTTGAGTATTCTATTTTAACATTAATAATCACTGAACAAAAATTGCCAGGAAATGACATTGATGTCTACCTCCAACCAATAGTTGATGATTTGAAAGTATTGTGGGAGTCATGAGTAGAAACTTATGATGCTTCAAAAAATCAAACTATTTATATGAGAGTAGCACTAATGTGGACTATTAATAACTTCCATGTGTATGTTATGCTGAGTCGGTGGAGTACAAAAAGGAAACTCACATGCCCTTGTTGTAATTATGAAACTAATTCAGCTTACCTGATGCATAGTCGAAAAATGTGTTATATGGACCATCACGTTTTTTGACTATGGATCAAATGCAAAAGCTTTTAATGGGTGACACCAAATTGTGTTGTCCTAAAGGATGCAAAAATTCCATATGTTGTGCATCAAATATTTCAAGATGTCTCAATGTAGTTGAAAGGAAAATTTCTTATTATAAGAGTCGCGATGCATATTTCATACTACATTATTTGCTTCAAGTTGTAGTGAAAATTACAATGTCTAGCCAAGTTGCCCATCCTATAATTCGCCTATGTTCATTTTTTCATTGTCTATGCTAATACGTTACTGGCACATGACTATATATATGGTGTAGCAAATGCAACAATTATCTATTTCCAAAATGGGCACATGACCAAAGACAACGGTTTTCTTGTCGATGTAGACAATGAGCATGGTTTTAAAGTTATTATCTATATACACAATAGTCATGATTGACAAGGTGTTGCCCATAAACACAAATGACCACGGGTTTCAAACTATTGTCTATATACATGTTGAAAGCAAATTTCTACACCAGGAATTCCCCTCTCAACAACAAATGTGTCACTTTGTTGAAAGGGTTTTCAAGTTGTAAGTTTATTTATTTAATTAGAATGATGAGCGATGAATAATTTATTTAATTAGTGAGTTTATTTATTACTCTCTTTTCAGGCTCCTTTTAACCATATCATAAAGGTCGGTCTCATTTTATTAAGTTAACCATATTAGTTCTTACGAGAGGTTGGTATCAAAGAATAATAAAATAAACAAAAGAATAAAGTTAGCAGTTAACCGTACCACTTCTTTCGAAGGGTTGGTATAAAGAATAAAACAATAAAGCAATAAATAAATGTTAGTTGCAGAAAAGTGAATGACAGAAAGTAAATGTTAGTTGCGGAAAATAAATGACAGAAAGTAAATGTTAGTTGTGAAAATTAAATGACATAAAATAAATGTTACTGGTTAGATTATTAATTTATCACTCTTTTATTGTTAAGTAACAATTCATTGATTGAATTTCACTTTTTACATATTATTCCTATGTACAAAGTTACAAACCATGAATTGGTTTGAACTTATGTTTTTAGGAATCCTTAATTAACAAATAAAATTTATAAGTTATACTTTACTATTTACACTTGCATCTCTTTCAAGATTTAATTGTAGTATAATATAAGGTTATGTCGAACCACTGAGAATTGCCTAACAGAAATGTTATCATACTTTGTATCTTTTGTAAAAGTTAGAAAATAACAAATAAAGTTGTTTTGGTGTTTTTATCAAGTGATAAACATGAAAAAGTAAGGAAACGAAGTATTTACAAATTCAAGAGGAGAATATGGTTAGAATCTATGAAGCACGGATTCGCCAAATACCCTCGCGTGTCGGTGTCCGACACGTATCCGACACGGATACGCTCAGATTCGCGAATGATACGTGTCCATAGAGTATCCAAAAATAAAAAAAATAATAAAATAAAAATAAATATCAAGACACGTATCAGATTCGTTTTCAATAAAATATAGGATATATAGATTCGTTTTCAATAAAATATAGGATATATAGATTCGTTTTCAATAAAATATAGGATATATAGATTCGTTTTCAATAAAATATAGGATATATAGATTCGTTTTCAATAAAATATAGGATATATAGATTCACTTTTATGATAAGATAGATTTGTTTTCAATAAACCCTCACTTATTTAAAAGTTACATCATACCAACTTACCATCACACCACTTTGACCCTTGAATAGCTGGTACTTTCCGATCTATAACGTCGTCAGTCGATGCTTAGTGTTACTACCTCTATCGCCATAGGTATGTTGTGAAGAGCAAACAGAAAAAGGCTTACCTTTCTTACTTCTTAGTTTCTTTTTGCTTAATATGTTTATAAAGAGAAGAGGATGTGTGAGTATTAATAGAGAAGATAAATAAAGGGCATACCTTTATTTCTTAACAGAGAAGAGAAGAAAGATGGTAGGAGAGAATATTTTGATTTACTCTTATAATTTTATCATATTTTATGTACTTTTTTATTCATTTATACGCGTATCCCTGAATGTATCGTATCCTACATTTTAGAATAAATGTGTGTCGACGTATCGGATACGTATCGTATCCGATACACGTATCCGTATCTATGCTTCATAAGTTAGAATGATAGAATAATTTCTTGAACAATATCAACATAAGAATTTATGCAAGTTATGTGTTATTCTTTGATTAAACCATACACCATTTCTGAACCTTCCATCTAGTGTCCTAGCATAAGAAAGATGATTTTCAAACCTTGCATAATACACTAAACAATAGTTAACTGCCAATCGTCAAAGTAGGTTATCACACCCTACTTCAGGCTCTGTTTACATTGTTTAGCCTTGAATACAAGTTGCTTAAAATAGATGTTTTGATATGACAAGTGAACTAAGGTGTAGCTTATACTTTTTATTTTACTTGTCAACACTTAAAGAAGAAGCATGTTTTGGATCTTTAAATCAAGTTTTAGGTGATCAAGCTAAAATCGCTTTAAGAACTTCTTAAAGAATCAATATAACCAAAATAATAACTTGTATAAATCAAGAAGAAGATAAAAATACAAGAACTTACACCATAGTCCAACTTTTTGGAGCATTAACCATCCATCCAAAGATTACATGTTTTTGGTTCCAAATGAGGTTACAAAATCATGTTTTTGCATATCATTTGCCAACTCCATTCCTTCTTAATTTCTATGAATTAAACACCTAAAAACACCCTAAGCACAGCCTAAAATAAGAGAGAACCGAAATGGAAATAAAAAGAAGAATTTACAAAGAATGTACAATGTGTTAAAATGAGGAAATGGGTGTGCCTTTTATATGCAACAGGAGGGGCATCTAGCATCATTTCTTGGTCGTCTGGCCCCCTAGTCTGATCCATGGGAGCTAGCTTGGACAACCTATTATGGCTAGGCCACATGCATGGTGACACCTCCTACTTGCTTGTGTCATGCATGAGGTCATAAACTTGGCTCAGAAGCTAGCTTTGGCTGGTTGCTTAGCTTGTGACATTATTCATAACATAACCATTTTTCTAGGCCAAGCAACCATATTTCTGGTTGGCCAATGCCTAGCTGACCTGGTCCACGCTCAGCTTCCTGCTTGAGCAGCCTGACTGACCTGATGCACGTTCATCTGTCTACTTGAGCGGTCTGACTGACCTATGCACGCTCAGTTGTCTGCTTGAGCAGTCTGGCTGACTTGGTGCATGCTCAGCTACCTACTTGAGTAGTCTTCCTGACTTAGTACATGCTCAACAGCTTGCTTGAGCAGCTTGGTTGACCTGGCCCGGTGCCTGGTGCTTGGCTGGACAACTTTGTGAGCAACTTTTCTTTGACTTTAATTTCTTCCAACCATGACCAAGTTGCTTAGTCATGCTTAAGTTTAAGGATACACCTTACCATACTTAATTTTAAGCACATATGTGTCATGTATTTTGGCTCGATTTCTTCAAGGTGGAGTAAACTTTCTTTCTTCAAGCCTAAGCACTCTTTTTGGTCCAATTCCTACGAAACTCAAAGAAAACTTGCACAAGAGGTGATCAAAATATTATATTATTCAAACACATAAAATTTATCTAAAAAGTGTTGAATTAAGTTGGTTTTCACATTTTTGCATAGAATAAGTGCCACGAAAAATGTATGAAAATTAGGTATTTTTAGCACTTATCAATACACAGTGGCAACGATTTCACAACTGTTGCCTATAAACACAATGACAACGATTTGTAGCTTTCCTTTATGCCGTGGTTTTTAACCATTGTTTTAACATTGAACAAAAAATGTTGCCTATTTAAATATAAGACAACATACAGTTTTAAAAAGGTGTTGCCAAAAGTCAAAAATTATGGCCTAAATAAAAAGCAAGGCATCAGACTACCACATTTAAGAAATTGTTGCCTTTGGCAAAGAGAACTGTTTTTTTACTTTTAGCCACGGTTTTCAACTGTTTCCATAGGTCAAAAATGTTGTAGTGGACCTTAATGATTCGTGATGCATCCTATTATTGATGATTATGGGACAATACCAAAATTGACTTGTTATTTGTTTAATGTATGCTAATGAGAGACACGCACTACCCGAGAGAGTGAGATAAACACGTTGAGAGAAATGCACTTCTTAATTGAATGACATATGAAGTGTTTATTGATGGGGTTCTATTTTGGTTATACAACTAAGTATAATATGTTTTACTTGTGGACACCATCTATTGCATTAAGCCCTTGAGTTCATTATTCTAACTTGTCAAATTATATTGAGGAATCATAAGGGGAGTTGCATGCCATGATCTTTTAGTGTAGTTTATAAGGTTGAGAACCCAAGCATGCTTTTAAAGACTCTAGCGTGGACTTTTTTTTAGAACTAACAAAATTCTAAGTTGGAGAGAATTGTTAAATGCTAAAATATCGTATTTGTAGTATATCATATTTTATGGACTTAACTTTATAGTATATCATATTTTGTGGAAATCTTATGTAAGATTAAACAAAGTTATATCATTTCTTTTTTATGATCATTGTAATTACCAGATATATGTTTTTGTAAAATAAATTATGGTTGATAAGTATTCATAAACTCAAAGTCAAAGTCAAAATATTTTATTTTATCCCCAACACTTAAATTAGTTGTTGCTAACGATATAAGGCAAGAATCAAGAAATGATCTCAATGAAATAATAATGCATGGATCGTCGATTTTTCTATCATTATTTTAAGACTTATTTAAGATGACTAAAGGTTAAACAACTCGAGATCAAATAAAATTTAATATTTTATATAAAAAAAGTTGATATTATTGTAATAATGTTAGAATGATGTATTTTTTATTAAAAGCCTTTACTAAGAAACAATAAAACATTTCATTTTTCTTATTATTAAAATCTTTGTTATTTTGTAGGATTAATACATTTTGAAAATATTTAAGTGACTAATAAAGGAAAAAATAATTAGTTGGTTGGTCCAACAAAAGTTGAATTTCAGTTTTTCCATTAAGATGTAAGAAAATATCATTGTCATACTTAACAACATAGTATGTGTTAAAACTTATCTTGTCATCATTCTTAGATGACGAGTGACACACAGTACAAAGGGAAGTAAAATAATAGTTAATTGTAAAAAATTATTTTGATTCATTATAAAATGTACCAATAATTCTAAGGAGATGTTGCTTAAGTGAACAAAAGATGAGTGATTCCATAATCAATTTCTATTTGGAAATTTACAAATGATCAATTTATCCTAGATAATATATAATTAATTAAGAGTAAATTACACTAATACCCCTTAAAGTTTAACTTAATTACACTCATTATCATTCTTTATTTAAAAGATTACATCCATCTCCTCCACAAGGGCACTAAGTGTAATGCATTATGCATGTGTATAAATTACAGATGGTTTGTGTACGTGCAAAAAAATGAGAATTGATTTATGTAATTTCACTAAAACTCATGAGGTGTCAGTGTAACTTACTCTAATAATAATGATAATCGTAACAATAGGAATATAATAATAATAATAATAAATTTCTATTATTCTTTCTTATCTTAATATTGTGATTATTTAGTTGTTTTATCATAAAATAAAATTATATTATGATGTTTTATATTCTTTAATAAATAAATCATGATAATAATTACAAGAAATAAATTAGAATATATAAATGATTGTAATATCTATGCGTTAAGATTTATATATAGTCCTTATATTATTCATCATTCATTTACATTATTTTTTGAAAAGTTAATAATGATAAAACATAAATAGTGAATGATATAATGACTGTGTATAAAACTTTACACTACTGCTACATACATCTTTTTTTTTTTCTCTGTATAAATTTTTGGAAGTTACACACTTGATGTACTTCATTCACTTCTAACTGAGATAACACATTTATGAACAAACTACTACACTCATGAATCTTATGACCATAACACATTAAACAAATGTAGAAACAATACTTGAAAGACATTTATGAAGTATCAATACTTGAAAATGTAGAAACAAACTTATGAGTTATGAGCATAACACATTAAAAAATAAGACGTGATTGTATTAGGAAAAATTAACCCATACATAACTTTAAGGTGACATATGTCTTCTTTAAAAATAAAGCCATACACGACCTAGCTTAAAGGTCTGGTTCGGGTAAAAATCTCATGTGACTATAAGATATTTTGTGTATTTATTTCTCAAAAAAAGTGTATATGTGACCTTAAAGTCAAGTATGGGTAAAAAAATGTTAGAATTTCATTTTGATTAATAAGATATTAATCCTATAAGTATTTTGACACATATAATAAAATAAAAATATAAATACATATCTGAATTGATATTCTTAGATATTTCCATTGGTATCCTTTAGTCTTTAGAGTTAGAAGGTATGATGATTTTTCTCCATCAAATTCTAAATTATGCAACGGACTTTCTGTTTTTAAAAAAATTGTTTGTAACTTGGTGTGTTGAGTACCATAATTGTTTTTGATGTGTTAAGTGTTAACATATGATGTTCCATTTATAACCTATAAGTCAATTGTTTGGTATCAACTCATTAAATCTGTATCAATTATTAGTTTTAGAAGTCCTACAAATTGTCAAAATTATATCACTTATTTCATAACCCATCGAATAAATAGGTTACATAATTATACTAAATATATAATTTATATGTTAACTAAAATTGTAAATTTCTAAAAAAAAAAACACCTCATATGTGGCCATAAGGTTGTGTTTTTATTTTTAATATCACGTATGAAAAAAAACATATGTTACCTTATTAAGGTCATGTCCGAGAACACGACAAATCACAAAATATATACTTTAATTGTTACGCCAATTTTATGTTGGGAAGATCACATACAAGATAAAGTGAGTGTTGAGAAATATGACAAAAGATAAGATATATAAAGATTATTTTTTGCATTTTAAGAAGAGTGAGAATCCACGAACTCTAAGAGATTTACTCCACATCTTAACTATCAATTTTTTCTAATGATTTAGATTTACTCACTAATTCAAACTATTGAATTTCTCTAGAATTGATGGTTAGGATAAAGAGTAAGTTTAAAAAACTTACCCCTAGAGTGAGGAGATCTCCCCTTCTTTTCTTAAAAAAAAGTACTAGATGCTCAGTCTTAAAATGTGGGTCTATGAAATGCATGAATCAATTTACCCATTGGTTGTTTGTAACCTTGAAAGTCTTCCCATTTGGGCTTGAATATTGACCAATTTGAGAATCAAGACATGGATAGTAACAGCTAGTTCAATAGCCCAATAAAATGTGGATTCATGTTAATGAGATCACTTTTGAATATCATACTCTCATTTCAATAGGTAAACCACTTCAAAAAATGCAATTCCTTATTATACCCATCAATGTTCACATCTCTCTCCATTATCAAGGAGTACAAGACCCCCACTAGATCCCAGAAAAACTAAAAAGTCAATAATTCAATTCCTGAAAATAATACTTATTGAGAGAGACAATCACACATCTCAACATGGATTAGTTTCTTTACCCAAAATGAGGAGAGGATACTCTTAACGATACAAAAAGAAAACATTTTCATATAAAATGTTTTCACAAAACATCAAACATTATTCTAAAATACCAGCAAATTGCATTACATTTTCATTCCAAAAATGAATAATCAAATAGTATAATTTTATATATTTAACCTGCCAAATCAAATGTTCTTGCCAAATATATGTAACTTCACTAATAATTAAACCTTTAAATAAAAGATTTCTAAGTTTCCATTTTCAACATATGGAGCAAAATCTCATTCCATGTATCAATAGGACCAGGCAAACACCAATGAACACAATCATTATGTGTCACATTTTTGTTCCTTGAATAACCATAAACATAGTTATTAGGATGTCCATCAGGCCTCCTTAACATAATTTCAGTTGTATTTATCATCAAAAACTTCAAACCCTTTTTCCTAGCAATTTTTTCTGCTTCTATAAACTCCTTCACTTGAGTCATATAAGTGTCCAAAATATACCCATCAAATTTAATTTCTTCCTTTGTATAAGGCTTTGTCCTAGCACAATTCCCTCCTTTGTTCCAATCACCATTCTCAAAATGTGCTGGAGAAAATGTCCTTAAAAATGTTACACCCTTATACCCTTTGAGATTTATAATAGCCCTAAATGTTGTTCTAAATGCCTTCATGTATCCATAGTAGTGCGAAAAGTCTTTAATACCCTTTTGTTCACATTTATGGCATCCAATAACTTGGTCATTTTCATAGAATATTAGGGGCCTAAAGAACCATTGTCCAGCAGAGATAATGACAAAATCAAAGTTTTCAATCTCACTAGCCCATGCTTCATCAACATTATCTAAATATAGGTTCATGAGGCTGTTGTTAGAATGACCATTGAGGTCACTATCATTGGCTCTCACTAAAAATGGGGACCATAGTGCTACAAGGGTAAAATTGTAATCAGGATAGAACCAGCGCCAGAAATTTATGGTATTATTTGTATATCTCTTTGAAATATCCTCAGCATGAGCCACCTAAAAGAGTAAATCATGTAAATGAGTTTTGAGAAATTGTGAAACAAGTCATTAAGGTTGTAAATTGTGGATAACATCATCTAACAAGATTTCCGATATAATAAGAATTTTGTATATTGTCATTGCATTATTCACCATTCATTTTCAATTATCATTCACTCGTAAATAAAGTTAATATAAATTAACCTCTTATCAAATATCTTGTAACACAAAACTGTGTTATTTATGAGTTTGGTTAGAAAAATATTTATTACTAATTTTATCTTTCTAACGAATAACAACAAACAAGTGAACAAATCAAAATAAAGCTTGTTGGAACAATAAATGTCTCATCCACAACCACATCACTTCTAAATTGTGGTGCATTACAAAAATGTTTTTACACAGAACAAAATCAAAAGAGACAAAAATAATATTTTAAACTTTAAAAAATCTATAATGAACTTTCAAACACAAAAATCCACACCATAATAATTGTAAAGATCACTTTGTCATATCATTATTACTCATTAATCCAAATAGTCACAATTATGATTGTGAAAGCAACCATAAATCCATGTGTAAGGTCTTTTCATTTAAGCATGTAATCAAGGTTCAAAATTATGTTCCTCAAATTATGGTTTTAATCCACCTCAATTGTTATCCTAAACATAACATAATTGTGCTTGTAATCTCAATTTTCAACCTTGCATGCCATTCATTAACAACAATGGTTTTAAATGAATTTTTTCTTTCCATTATGTTTAAAGGAAAGAGAGGAGATCCATTTACTCCAGGAGTACGTTAAAAAAACTTACTCTACATATTAATCATTCATTCTATGAAAATCATTAGATTTTCGTAGAATGAATGATTAAGATGTGAAGTAGGTTTTTAACTTACTCATGTAATAACCCGATCTCGACCTAAAAATAAAAAAAACATAAAAAAGGTGAAACTTAGAACTTACATGATTTAGAAGGCACAACAATGAATTCATTTGGTTCCTCCCAACTGAGTCACCAACAAAAGCCATAGACTTTCCTTTAACAAGCTTCAAGAAATGATTTGCATCAAAAAGTGGAATCTCACATTCATATGGCTTCCATCTCCATTTGAGGAACACTTTATCAATTCTCCCAAACTTCATGCAATTTTGTTGCCCTATAATCAAAGGGCAAGTTTGATTATTGTAATAAGGTTCTTTACTATAAGGAACCCATTCACCAGAGAATATGTTGCATGGTTTTATTTTAGTGATGATTGTGAGGTTCAAATTGCTATCATATATCTTTGGTGGTGGTTGATTTGAGAACTTTATAATTGAAAAGTTTAAGATGATGAGAAATAGAGGAAATAAAAGAAGGATAACACTCTTGGAAATGTTTCTTGATGTGTACTTCTCATTGAGACTTTGTATGAACTGAAATTTCATGGCTGACTTAAACTATGTATACCAAAAGCATTGATGAACAGCTTTTATATATAGGTGTGGGAAGTATTTAAATAATAAGAATAATTAAAAATAAATACTTATAAAAAACTACTTCATACTTTTTTAAAACAATACTTTATCTAAAAGAAAATGAATTTAATGATAGTTTAAATGGGCTTAAATTTGTTTTTAATCTCTTGCCGCATTGATTTTAGATCTTGTAATTTCATTTATTTGAAGTTGTTCATACTTTTAGTCCTTAGCACTAAAGTTGGATAAAAAATGTTGACATGACTTAACACTAACACGACATGGCACGAGTGGGTAAAAATTAAAATTCTTGAATTTAAAAGCAAAATTCTATTTTTTTTATAATGACTCAAAAACAAATTCATATTTGTTTAGAAATTTCTCAGAGGTCACCTTGTCTCCAACTTCGTGATTTTTGATGTAAGTGAAACAGATTTTCGCAATTGAGCTTCGTCTACTTAGAGGATCATGAAGTTAGAGCCAAAGTGACTTCTGAGAATTTTTTTCGAATTTTTTTTATATAATATCTCTCTAAGCAATTTATCATCTGTCTTCAACAGATTAATAAAAACTATGTAGAAGTTCCTTTCGTTCTTCCTATATCTCTTCATTAATTACTGTAGCAAGTATATAGCTTTTATGGTCGATCTCACCAACATAAAACCAAATTGATTTTCAATGATATACATCTCTTGTCTTATCCTAAGCTCAGTTATCTTTTCCCATAGCATGACTCATTATCTTAATTGCTCTATATTTTGTATAATTTTGAATGTTTCCTTTTTTATGTGACCCAACAAATGCCTTGATCTCCTAGAAACTTCTTAGAGTGGATAAATATGTTATATGTTTCAATCATTTTATCATTAACCATACTTTTTAAAGCTTTTTTTACCTCCAAATCCCGATTTCTATGATAAAATATATAATTTTGACTCTCCTCTTTTATGTTTAGTCTATCAAAAAGCAAGGAATTACGTCCATCATTGAAAAACTTGTAAAATAGCTATTCCATCTTTAATTAAACCATTTTACTTGGTACAAGTCTATTGTCCTTCATTCCTAATCCCTTCGAAACCTTTAGACACTTGTTTCCTATCCTTGGTACCTAGATATTTATATAACCCTTGATATACTCTATCTTTTGCTTTGCTCGTCATTGCTTTCTTGGTCTATTTTTGAGCTACTTTGTATTTTGAAATTTCAGTATTTTTATACAATGATCATGCTTTATAACATTATTCATTTTCCACCTTAACTTTATCTTTGGTAATTTTGTCCCACCATCGTGATTCTTTATCCTTTAAGTCCAAAGCCTCTATATTCATCTAATGTCTCCTTTCTATCTTCCTAATTCCTTTTACTATCTCATCCCATATAATGTTAGCATTTCCTTGTACCTCCCAATATTCTTTCTTTAAAACTCTTTGATTGAATCTCACATGTTCCTCTCCCTTTAATCTTCACCATTTGATTCTTGAGATTCTATCTGAAATTTTCTCTTCACTCTATTATTGATCATTGCATCCATAACAAAATCTCTATGTTAGGTTGTCAATCTCTATATACATATGACTTTAGAGTTCAAGTAAAACTTTCTACTTGATTTCCTTATATAATAAATAAATCGATTTGAGAACATGCAATCTCAGTCTTATATATAATAAGATGTGTCTCCCACTTCTTAAAACACATGTTGACTATTGTAAAATCAAAAACAGAAGAGAAATCTAGAATATTCCTACCTTTTATATTTATTTCTCACATGTCATAAGCTCCATGAAAACTTTTGAATCATTTAGCTTACCTTCGTACATGATCATTAAGATCTAGTCCTAGGAAAATCTTTTCTTTGAGAGGTATTCCTTGCACATCCCTTCCAAATTCTCCCAATAAAATTTATTTTCATGTTCCTCTAGACCCACTTGTGGTCTAGAAGTAATAATTACACAAAAGGTGTATTTCCTTGTTAAAAACTTTAGGGAAATTACCCTATCTACTATCCTTTTTACATCCTTCAAATTCTTCTTCTATTCCATATCTACAACTATACCTGCCTAATTTATAAATCATGCATTAACGGTGTTCCACTAGTTAAAACCAGAATCGTCTAATTCCTTTGTCTTTTCCCTAATATACTTAGTTTCTTATAGGAACATAAAATTGATCTTCCTCCTAATAATTGTGTCTAATATTTCTATTAGTTTATCGTAAGAGTGTCTATATTGAATATTTTAATTTGTATCATAGATAAGTGAACTAGATTTTTTTCTGACACCCGCTCAGGCAAATATGAGAGCCTTTGCTTATTTTTCACTACATTTAGGGGTGATGTAGCGACCCTTTCTCTTTTGACAATTTACTTAAGCAATAAAGTGTGTTGTATCTAGGTAACGACCTACGATTAACACTATCACATCATTGATCCTTATCATAAAGGTTGATAAAGTATTATGATGATTATCAACTACCTAAACAACTAGGGGTACAAACATGTCAGACCACCTATCAAGAGCCTATAACAGACTAGGTTAGACCATACTTTTTTCGTATACAGACCATACTTTTGCTTTTTTAAAAAGCATATTTGGTTTAACATGTCAGACTTTAGAGCATCTAATAGACATATAAGTCTCACATATTAGTCTATTTAATTAAATTATATATATTTAAATTACAATAACACCCCTGAGTTTTAGCGAAATTATACAAACCACCCATCACTTTTTAACACCTACACAAACCCCCCTAATTTAATATTTCATTACACCGACCACCCCTATACGAGAAATAAGTGTAATCTTTTAAACAAAAAATATGATAAATGCAATTAAGTTAAACAAAACATGGTATATTGTGGAAACAAATCTAAATAATATATGAGTCAATATCTCTTTATTGTTTTTGGTTCGTTACTCTATATTATAAGAACGATTTACACAATATCTCTTTAGAATTATTGATGCATTTTGTAAAAAAAGTAATAAAGATACATTGATTTATATATTATTTGGACTTGTCTCCACAATATATCATATTTTGTTTTACTTAATTGTATTTATCACAATTTTTGTTTAAAAGATTATACTTATTTCTCACGTAGAGGTGATCAGTGTAATAAAAATATAAAAATTAGGGGGTTTGTGTAGGCATATAAAAGTGAGGGTGATTTGTGTAATTTCACTAAAACTCATAGCGTGTCAGTGTAATTTATTCTATTATATATTAATATTTATATTATACTACTTCATTATAACTAATATTATTATATGTGAAATTTTAATATAAAAATATTTAGAAAATATAATTTAATTACTAATGTAAGAAGAATCTATCTAAAATCAAACATGTTAACCTTTTTAAAGACAAACCTATTGACATATTTAAAGACCTTATAAAAATAATAGGTCTTTAAATAAACTAATAAAATATATCAATTTTTTTAATTCTTTAAAGACCATGTTAGCCTTTTTATGCTTTAATTCTTTTTAAATAGGTAAACAGGCTAAATAAAGACTGCTATGTTCTATATATATTCAATCTTTTTTAAGAAAAAGTGTGACTTAATTTATCTTCACTTTTAAATATAACCTTCACCTTTTATCTGAATTTAAAACTAACTACTTATAACATCAAACAGACATAGATATATTTAATTTACTTAATAACATTTTTTAATGGCTATTTTAATTTCATGGTGAAGCAACATTTTAATGACACTCTTTACTCTTTAAATTTAATTTAATTTTATATGATTTATGTTTTGGTATGGAGAAACCAGGGACTGAACTCAATTTCAATAGCAAAGATATTGAAGGGTAAAATATGAATGAGATACAAATCTTTCTCTTTGAGGGTGATGCCTCACACTTACTATTTGTGTATGCTCAAATGGAGTTTGTGATTAACTCTCCTAATGAACGAGAAAGTATAAATAGAAGTCTTATTTTCAAAATTGTATGCATCAGAATCATTTTTCAGATACCCACCCAAAGTGATTCAAAATTGATTCTTATCTATATATAAGAGAGAGATTCAGATTCCGACCATCGTCTTTCACACACACACACAAAAAAATGTTTAAAGTGTAATTATATGAAGGTAGATGTCTTCAACCGTTTATATGATTATTTAAAATACTCATGCGGTTATATGTTTCTCATTCAGTTTGTGTGATTCAACTCCTCTTTGAGGAGAGAGTCCATAGGGTATAGAATTTGTTTCGCATTTTTTATATCTTTTATATTTTAATAATACGTTGTTCATAGTATTTCTATTCTTATCCTTGGCACGCTAAAAGAGAATGTGACATGGCATTTTTAGAAAGATGTTTTTGTTAAAAGATGTTTGGGTAAATCTAATTCTTCAATGCTAAATGGGTATTGACCTAGTGATATAAGGTCTCGTTAGATTATTAGGATAATCAAAATGTCAAGTGTTCGATTCCAACTGGGAGCGACACTTATTAGGAGGAGCAGTAGTTTCTTACTCAAAGAAGTGAGGAATACCATTAATAATCCAAAAAAATATCTCACACTAAATAAAAACAATGAGTGACTCCCTTAGAATATCACTACATTATTTTTTATGTAGACCTTCACTAACATCACTGAAAGCATTAATCAAATTTTATCCTTCAAAGATTATTACATAATAATACGTGCTTGGTATTTTACAATTACAAGAAAGATAGCATAGAAAATTTATAAAATCTAATTTAAAATAATAATATTTTTTTCCCTAACGAAGCTTCTCTTCAACTGATTTCACACCCTCCATCTTCAACATTTGAAGCAGGAAATCGCTCCACGTGTCGATCGGTCCGGGTAAGCACCAATGAACACAATCGTTGTACAATGTCACATTCTCACTAGGCCAATGCCCATATTTACTAGGGTGGCCATCTGGTCTCAACAATGTTGCTTGTGTCGTATCGAGTAGTCGATATCTCAAACCTTTTTTCCTACCTTCTTTCTCTGCAATTTTGAACTCCTCCAATTGAATCATATAATACTCCAAATTGAGTCCCTCTAATTGTGTCTCATTACTTCTATATGGCTTAGTTCTAACACAATTCCCACCTTGATTCCACACCCCACCCTCAAAATGAGATGGTGCAAATGTCCTAAGAAATGTTATGCCCTTAAAGTTTTTTAAACTATTGATGGCTCTAAATGAAGTCCTAAATGCTTTTCTATAACCATAGTACATGGTTAAGTCAGTAACATTTTCTAATAAGCAATAGTGGCATCCAATAATTTTTTGTTCCTCATAGAAAACCATTGACCTTGTAAACCAATGTCCTCCATTGAGAATTACATAATCAAAATCTTCAATTTGGGTTATCCATTTCTCATCAGGCTCATCAAGGTAAAGATTGAAAAGGCCAGTGTAACCTGGACCCTTTGAATCTGATTGTTTGGATCTTACTAAATGGGGTGTCCAAAAAGAAGCCATAGTGAAGTTGTAGCTTTCATATTTCCATCTCATAAAGTAATCATCTCTTGTGTATGATATATCAATGGGCCATTCAGCCTGAGAATAAAATAACAACAACAAGACAATCATTTTGAGTATATAATGACCGAAGTTACTCAACTGACAACAATTCTTATATAAAATCGGAGAAAAATAAATTTATGTCATACAGCTATATATAGATAATTAAGATAAAAAATGAGTTAATAGTTATATGAATATTTGAAAAAGTCATGTATATTTGACCATTCAAAAAATACCAAACATTCTCTAATAATTGTTCTTATTTCTCATAATAACTATTGTTTTGATTTGAATCACTTCCATATAATCACTTCCGAAAAGAAAAGATGCAATTTTTTAAGCAAAATATATATGTCTATATAGCTATCGTTGCTACTATCAGATTCAGATTTGCTGACTTCACCAAAAAAATGAATTTAGTAAATCTATATCATTAGATAAATATATGACGATTAAATTTTTTAATCCTATTTTACTATAATCACAAGTCATCATATAGAAATCCATCTTTAAGAACATGATCTACCTCTTGGGGATTAGTATATTGCTTCTATTATATTATTTGTTTTTTTTTTGTCTCATTATGTTCATGTGTATGCTAAGAGTCTTAATGGTTATTTATTCACTATGTTTTTGGCTCAGTTTGGTTTTGCTAGATTATATCTTTGTCTCATAAGTAAACCATACATTAATTCTTTAATAAAACTTCATTTCTGATAATAAAAAGTACATTAATAGTAATTGTGGAAGTTGATCAAATAGAAAGCTTGACCAAGAAAAAAAAGCTTCCTTTGTTTGAAATGCGAATATTTGTTTAATAAACTTTATAATTTATATAGACTGCCTATAAATGAATTTATTTAGGTTGAAGAACAATTCTATTAAAAATGATTACTAATATATATTCATACCACCCACTACTCCAAAATCTCTAGATAATCTTCCAAACTATATATATAGTTAGGAAGGGTAATAGGGCGGGGTTGGGTTTGCACATATCCAAACTTGAACCTGAAATTCAAAACCTGAACCAGAACTCAAACTTAACGGGGTTGAAAATAAAAATACCATCTCCGAACTCGGAAAAAAACCCGAAAATAATAAAGTATTAAGGAAAATATGATATTATTTTTGTGTAATTTTTCTCTAACATTTCTATTTTTTTTCTTGTATTATTTCATTTCTTTTATGTTTGAAGATCTAATAGTATGTAAAGTAAAATTAGAAATTAAAAACAATTGGCAAATAATAGAAATTTCAATTTTATATTGAATTACCTTACTTCGGGGTGGGTTCGGGTTAAGGTCTTTACTATACTAAACCTGAACCCGAACTCAATCACATTGAGCTTTCCCTGTTAAATTCGGGTTCGGTTCGGGCGGATACCCACGGGTTCGATTTTTATTGTCATCCCTATATATATTGATTATATATGAGTTTTATATAATATTACTACATCATTTTTTATTTATGTTTAATTATTATTAACTCTTAAAAAATACAAATTAAAATACAAATAAATGGTAGATAATATATATA